>NC_135357.1:29958190-30258190 GCF_051622035.1 Arctopsyche grandis
CTGACCAGCATCACCACAGTTATACTCAGAAAAATTATTTTCAATCGAGGTCATGGCATCGAACCCGGTGCCACAGCATTGCATGATAACCACTGATCCATGTTACTGGTTTATATATGTATGTACATCTAATATATAATTTCGAAAGAGACTTTGTATGTAAGTTTGTATCTTTGATTGGGAACTTCAAAAAAAATCAAATTTTCTATGACGACAATGAATATTGTTGCGTAGGGGTGGGTGGAGGATCCAAGTAAAAGGCCAACAGTCGTTTCACAGCATTTATTGATGATTAAGGAGTTACACACACTGTCACTGCTCCGTCCAGAATGAATCATATCGCCTACGTACCGCCTTATAAAGGGTAGATCTCCCAGGACGCCTAATCTGTTTACCTGTTGTATAGTCACGTATTCGGATATGTATTTCCAAGACAATGGGTCTTCTCGTACCGATTCTGAGAACTAACTAATAACGGTCATTGTTTAGCCTAAATGCACTTAGAGTCCAGATATAATCTTTGGAAGTAAGTGCATGCATTTAGTTAACCGATAACAGATATCCGTTGGTCTAAGTACAATTCGCTCAATCCATGGCGTACGTAACAATATTATATTTCTTTCGATTCAAATAAATTCAATAAAAAAACAAATGAATATTGACTATTAGATTCGCGATGTTTAAGCTGTTTATATTACAAATACTGAGCGAAGGTAGGTAAAACAACTAGTGATATATAAAAATGTCTGTTTTTCTGTTTTTCTGTTTGTCTGTCTGTCTCGTATAGGCTCCTAAACCACTGAACCGATTACGATAGAACTTTCAGGATTTGTTAAATGTATGTCCGGGAAGCTTACTGTAAAAAAAATTGCCCAAAAATGGGTACGGAAACGGGAAAAACGGGAATGAGTGGCATTGCAACGCAATAATTTCAAATGTTTTCGCGTCGCGACCTGCGTTGTTAGAGTAAAATTAACAAAAAATTGAATAATTTCAAATGTGTTCACTGTCTATATTTTTCCGAAAAATGGGGAACGGGAACGGAAACGGGAATTGCGTGCATTATTGTGGCATTGCAACGCATACCGTGTTCAGCTAGTATACATACATTATACGGGTCTACCTCACGGGCCCGAATTTGAAACGCTGGAAAACGCAAATATCGGAAGGCAAAGATCGAAAATCGAAAGATCTTAAGTCGAAAGATAAAAAAAAGGGTGCATGGTAAACGGTACATACTCACTTAATTTGCGCGAGCAGGATACAACAGGAACAAGAGGAACAGGCTTTTCCTCCCGTATTCTGCGCGCGCACATTAATACGGGAGGAAAAGCCTGTTCCTCTTGTTCCTGTTGTATTCTGCTCGCGCAAATTAAGTGAGTATGTACCGTTTACCATGCACCCTTTTTTTTTGATCTTTCGACTTAAGATCTTTCGATTTTCGATCTTTGCCTTCCGATATTTGCATTTTCCGGCATCTCACATTCGGGCTCGTCACAGAGACCGACATTATACATACACTAGTGAATAGCCCGATGAAATATCATCGCATGGGTATAAAATTATTATATACCCGTATAAAACTAAAAAAAAAATCCGGAACCGGAACCGTTATTTTCGTAGACTCTCATAGATAGTTTTCAATTCTTTATTTGTAATAATTTTCAATTCTTAAAGTTAACGTTAACAAAATGTAATATTTTCCGATTATACACAAACGGTCATTGACCTCGTAACGTTGAATATTATTATTACACATAACAAATTACGTGCATATACATATGATGTGTATTTACAACACGTATTCTGGGCGAGGATATGGCATTCGACGCGAGCTCGTGAGGGCCATTGCGTTTAGATCAGAGGGTCCGAGGTTCGATTCCCGGCGCTCGCGGTGAATGAAATCAATTTTTTTCTCGAATATCGTCAAAATATAAATAATTTAAATTTAAATTATAATTTAATTGAAAATAAATACATAAAAAAATGGTTCAAAACCTCTCTAAATGAAATTATTAAAATTACGTATTTTTATATGGCGAGAAGGAATATTTCAATTAATGTTTAAAAAAAAAAAAGGCGAAATGAAAAATTGGATTTGGCGTGATGTCCGAGACCATTAGCTCAATTTAGACCCATATTCAGGCTATTTGGGGTGATCGGTTCGAGTCACGACAAAGTCGTCTCGTCGAAAAATGAATTAATCGATTTTTATCGATTCGTTCATTATGTTCGGCGAGAGCTAGAACACACACACACACACAGATTACCGTCTTTATATATATATATATATGATATATATACATAACTATTCATCATCAGTAATGCACACTTCAAACTATGTATGTAGTTAAAATAGAATGTGCAGTTCAAACTGAACTATAATACAAATACATACATTCCATAAGCCCATATAAATCTATACACTATCGTTTATTATCATTACCAGAAAATCACACAACCGTAAAAACACGAATCGATGATCGAATTACCCACCGGCAAACAATAAAATTCGTTCGAATTAAAGTCGACCGACAAACGTTAAAAATCCATTCTGATACCGAATATTGAATTTCGCTTAATTAATAGCGTCGTCAACGTTAATCAATGTACCGTTTTATTGGGCAGGGATTCTGCACCTTCTCCTTCTGCGAAGGTGCCTATAACACGGACCCGTACAAATTAACGGTTAACGATAGTCGTTCTATCACCCGAAAAACCCATTGCGTAGACGACACGCCCTTACACAAAGATAAGAAGGATAGCCCCCCCCCCCTCCCCCTAATCCCAGCTCCCCGATCATCACGACTCTACAACCCTAAAAGGCCACCCCCTACCTTAATCCTTTACGCGCTAATCCCACGCCGAAGAAAGGTCCCATCTTTTTTAATCGCAGTCAGTCTTTTCGGCTAATGATGTTTTTCCTTTGACGAGCTTAGCCCGAGTAGATGACGGGGGACCTGGGGAGTCAGACGGGGGGATCTTGGGAGGTGGGATGGGGTTTTGGAATTGACCCGCAAAATATTCGCCATTGTCGCCGTTGCTGAATATCAAGCAGTTAATCCGAATCGCTTTACGACGGCTAATTCATCCGTCGAGATTCGAGGGATGCCACCGACGCCTTACGTGGCTGGAATACGACCGGATTTCGCACAAACTGATTTTCCGACGAAAGACGCTAATTTTCCCGGCAATTTCGACGCGTGCGATTGATTTATCGCCGAATTGCGGCGCTCCCGCTTCAAATCATTAAATTAAATTATTTATATATGTATTATTAAATAATTAGTATTAAATTATTTATATATGATAAATTAATTATTTATATATGTATATATTTTTGATATTAAACAATTAAACTTTTGACATTTTTCAAATTTCATATCCGGTGATTAAGAGGGCTGGACACCAGCGCCTTGTCCATACAAACGTATTACACTTCTTCCTTTCTCAATTATGGCACTAGAGAAATTATTTTTTAATATGCTATGGATATCCACCATAGGCATGTTTTGATCTTTTTATTTTTTTGATTCGTTATTTTTTATAGAAGCTAGAAGCCACCAAACATCTATAAAATCCCCTAGTTTTTACACCCACGAAAAGAGTCCGGCGTGTTAATTAAACGGCTAATTAAAATAAGCTTATTTTAAAAAACTAAATGTATGTAAGCTTATTGTAAATCATATTAACAATTAGATACAACACAACTTCTTATTGAATACGTATCTCACAGATAAAACTCCGTGAAGAGATATACTTTTAGCCGTGAAATGTCAGATTTGACATCTTTGGCCATAAATCAAAATATATCGTGTATTACCCTACAAGAAGCTACACGCCAAATTTGAAATTTATATATACATATGAGAGTTAAAACTGTAAATATTTATATATTAAAGATAACGAGAACCAATAGAGCAAATTTCATAAAATATAGAGTGAATTATAGGCGTTTAAACAATTAAAATCTTATATCGCCATTTCAAGGCGAACAGGTTGGAAGATACGGGACGAACGCTTATTAAACGTCAAGAAGATTCACTTTCCGCGTGTTTAAAACGCGTTGTATACGATATTTTATCTCCAACGTAATGGCAGACGATACATTAACGTGTATTGATGACCAAAATGAGCAATATGGCAAAGTATGAAAACGATCGGATAAGAGATAAAAATGACCACTGACACGAAAGCCATGTGAAACGTAAAGGATGTATGTAAAAAAAATACAAACAGAAAATATCTTTCTCATACCGATGATGAAAATTTTTTTTAAATTGCTCCAGTTTTGGAGGAGAAAAATGGAGAATACGATACCTCGATTTTGTTGATTTAAAATAGGTATTATCTGGTTGAAGCGCAACTGTTGCATTCAATCAATATATATATATATATATATATATATATATATATATATATATATATATATATATATATATATATATATATATATTGTCGCATTCACTCAATATATGCATTCACCCAATACATATATGTATGTATATATCGAAGAAAGGAACGGCAACAAAATTAAGGTTTTGGGTATCCAGCCCTCTTAAACTACGTCATAATAATAATAATGGAAATACATATGTATATTCTGAATTTCTGAAAAAAATGTTGAATTGAATAAAATGAATCAACGAGTGATTTTTTGCATAATATATTTTTTTATGTGTGATTAATTTAATATTAATTATATGTATAAAAACGGATGCAATTTGGGTATGTGTGTATGTGGGTATGTGCCGGGCCGTGGAGATACAACCAATAAGAGTCGAGTGGCTGAGGAGACGCGGGAAGCGGGGAAATGGGGAGGGGTGTTCAGCGTCATGTGACGACAGGCCGAGCGACTACAGGCATGTGCGACGTCAGGCTGAGCGACAGGTGACACATACACACATCCACGAAGACACACATTCATTCATCATTTCGAACGAGCATGTAATTTTAATTTTACTATTAATACGTGCGCATACCTATAAATTACCTTATATTATATTTAAATATATTCATATAACAACGGGAGGTAGGTTTATTTTTTTGCGTCACAATTTTTTTATTATTTATTATTTTTGCGTTTTTTTTTATTATTATTGCATTATTTTTGCGTTTTTTGTATTTTTATTATTATTGCATTATTTTTGCGTCACATTTTTTTTTTATTTTATTTACGATTTTCGTATACTTTTACGATATGCATACATAAAAACGAAATGAATTTAAAGCCAGCAGCATAGCTCGGACGTTAAGCTTCTGCTTACCGTCAAGAAGGTGCCGGGTTCTATCCCTGAATGAAAATTAATTTTTCAGAGTATGCTGTTGGTCAGACCTGGATTTGTGACTCCAGGTTGATCGTTTCCTATCAGAGTTTGCCAATTTTCTCTGATTTCATTGTTGAAACGGTTCCCGGAAAAAAAATTGGCTAAAAAATCCTTCCTACCTACTATGTCACCACTATTTGAAATTTGATGGATGTACAATAAAAATTTATGTACAATTCATAGATGTCTCGTTAATTTGCGAGTTTTTTCAGTGTCTCGCAATTCAACGACTTATAATAAAAAAATGCTGCATTTGTATTTGTAATTGGCCAGGAAGGCGCATTGGGATTTACCTGTAAGGCCTTCCTGGTATATATGTAAAAAAAAAAAAAAAAAAAAAAAAAAAAAAAAAAAAAGCGTCGAAAAAAATGAATTAAAATTTATTTGTTCAATTATGTATATAGGGTATAACATATAACTTTATTTTATTTCGTGCACTTCCTTTCTGAAACCAATGGGCACAACACTAGTATAATATAAAATTCGTTCCATAAAAAAAATTATCAATTTCTCTTTTATATTCAATTCAACGTATCCACAAATCCTCATTGACTTCCATGAGAGATAATAAGAAATATGTACATATGTTAATAAAATATAAACTCGTATCAGTATAAAGAAGGATCACAAAAAGAGGGTCTGTAATGTTCCCAATATACCTTTTTAACTTAATTCTTAATCGTCAGCATTATCCCAAAGACAAAACGCTAAAATCCAGAAAAAGGTTAACTTTTTTTAAAAAGCAATCTTTTTTAATGCATTTTTTCTCTCATTTCATTATACATAATATTTTTCGGTCGACTCTCCCGAGACGAAATCAATTTGAAATTTAAATTTTGACTAAATTTATCAATTATAATATAATAATAAATAGCGATATTCCTGTCAAGTATTAAAAAAGTAAATTGAATTTTTCTCCGATGGGAATAGTTTAAAAAGTCAAATTTATTTATTATACTATTTAAGTATTTAATCATTCGGAAGAGGCGATGAAGTTTTTAATAAGTAATAAATAATAAATAATAATTTTTTTTTGCTATGATTTCAAATTCTGTTTTTGTTCACAATGTATGCTTATAATATTTAGACTAATTAAATATCGTCTATTTATCACTTTCTATGCTAGTTTTATTTTATATTTTGTACTATTCTGGCATCACAAGAAGAACCTAATGCCAAAAGAGTCTACATAAGAAAACAAGAAAAAAATAAAAAATAAGATACTAGAGAAATATTTATCACATAAACAAAATATAATACATAACTTAACCTCCACAACCAGCTCCAATATATAAAAAAAACAGCCGTAAATACAAAACATTCCCGTGAGACCCGAATGAAAGAGGAAGATCAAAATTTCACTCATACATCAAATTCAATTATGAAAATAATGATGAGCGCAGGCTACCAGACAAATATCTAGATTAATATAAGTTTTTATATTTTTTTCAATGATTTTAATTTAAGTATCTAGATATGTTATACATGTATGTACATATATAAAAAAAAATTATTAAAATGTACATTTTCATCAAAAACAATATTAAAATTATTTATATATTTATATTATTTCCGAAAAAGCAGTGAGATCCATCGATATTCGATTCATAAGAGATAGAATATTTTATTTAAAACGGCAGACTACTTCAGCCTATTTTAATTGATGCAATAAAAAAGACCGTTTACGTATTGGAACGTGGCAATTTTCCAGCAGCAGTGATGCTGAAAACGAATTAAAACTGCAACTTCCGGTCGACCGATTTTAACCGAATTCTCTTTGTCTTACTCAATCGTTATCATAGATACATCCGGATTCCTATGACGATTTTATTGCTTCATACCAGGAAAAAATATTCCAATGAAAATATCGACGTAAATAAAAAAAATATTATATATATTATTATTATTATTATTATTACATATATTAATAATATTATATTATATAAATATTATATAAAAATATATTTTTTTTTAATAAATTTCAATCTTACCGTACGCTTTTCTAACACTCGTACTTAATTGCAAAGAACACTACAATGGTTTCCTTGTCACTCATTCAAGATAATAAAGAAAATTTTACAAGATCATAAAAGTTATCATCAAATTTAATTGCATCCAGATATTTTTATCACATAAAATTATTTGAAAACCATCGATAAATTTTACTCCACTAAAATTCTGTAAGACTCTGACAACAGTAATAAATTTACAGATCTTGTTCGGAATCTGTAATCTTTATTTGAATTTTTTTCTACTTATCAAAATATTTTTTTAATAAATGTATTTTTTTTTATAAAATAACAGATAATCAGAAAAATATAAAAAAAAATTTAAAACCATGAAGAAGAGATAAAACCCAAAATTACCATCATGGAAGTGAGACAAAGGACTCTAGTGTGCATTTGAAATCGACATTTGAACATAAACAATAAATAATTTAATCAAAATTTTTATTTTCTTTGACATTAGACGATATAAAGTCGCTCGTGAATGACGGTCTTTGTTCGGCGCGTTCCCTCGATTAGGTTTTACACCTTAATTCTGATAATTGGCATGACATCTGCATGAGTGATATCTTAAAAGAAAGAGCAATAAACACGAATGTTTTTAAAAAGGTTTTATTTCTCAAAAAAAAATTGTTATTATTTTAAATACAAAAAAAATATCAGATTTTCCCTACTTGACAAATTTTTGAAAACTTATGGTGCCTCTATTATATTTTTCTGTTGACACAGATGGTTGTATTTGTTTTTATTTGATTGAATAAACATTAGACAAACAAAAAAATAGTAGCTGACTATCATACCACTTTTAACTTGGACTGTATTAGCAATTAACTGTGAGATTTTGGTATTTTTATTAAAAATCTTTAAAAATGACATAAAAAAACTTTGGACTGAAGTATGTGTGGCTTAAAATATTCTAAATGATATGAGCTATCAACCTTTAAAGCTTTGCACTTAGCTACCAAACACCCTGTATAATGTTCCCTAGTGCCTTTGTCTTGGGATCCTTAGAAGATATTTTTTTCTTCAGAAACTTTCATAAAATTATTAAGAGGAGAGATTCACAATCCCGCTATCCTGGAGAAGCTAAAATTTTTGACTACGGGAATCCATAGGGTTTTGCGGACGCATGATATCTAGCCAATTAGGGCTAAAACAAACGTGCTCATGAACTCCCCCCTCTCGAGATCTGTTCGATTCCTCAACTTATTGACACATTTCTTGGATCTCTACAATGCCAGTTATGTTCAGTTGGTCGAATACAACCTACATAGGGTTAACGAAATCATATAAAATATATATCGATATGATGAGAGTTGGCTATTCAGACGCGCATTTTCACCATACCTACGCAACTTCAAAGTACATACATATATTCCACAAAAAGGAAAGTAATTCAAAATCAGACCACAAATTTTTGACGGGTAGGAATATCAATGAACTAACAGACTGAAGCTTATAAAAAGCTTGTAAAACAAATTCTGTCAATTTTGTGAGGAATAAGGAGTACCTCTTCAAGATTGGACGCAAACAAGGCTTACTTCCGGAGCGAAACTGTCGGGAGGCTAGCGGGAGGGAAGGGGGGGGGGTAGGTACGTTCCGGATTTAATTAAGCCGCAATTTAAAATCCGGAAACGATTCGACTCTGACAATCGCCAAGATAAGTAACAACTTAGCAACTCGTTTTCGGCATTTGTTTGCCCAACGTCGTTTTTATTTGTTTCCGGCGAGGTAATGAAACGCGCGCGTGACAGGAAACGCATTATAACTTTACAGAGCCAGAAAGAGGAGGAGATCGAAAAAAACCAATCCACTACAGTAATACCACCCAGCTAACCAGATCGTTAGCCGGGATTTAAATCCGCGACAGACTAAGGGTTGGACCGGGTTGAGAGGTGAGGGAGGGGTCACGCCAGGGTGCATTCTGCAGCCGCTCCGACCTCGGGGACCGAATGCAATTTCACTAAACTAACCGCTTTAATATTAAATCGGGCCGCCGCAGTTTATACGTTAATGGAGGAGCGGTGTACGTCGGCAAATTCGACTGGAGACTCGCAAACAAAGCGGCGACAGTTAATTAAATGCGACACTGACCATATAGATACAGACAAACTGCACGTAAACGGCAAACTCACCCTGACTCTTTAAATAATAGCGTTATGTCGTTTTATGTATGCAATTGAAACAAGGCTAATCCTCTGAGCACCGTTTGAACGTTTCTGTTGTGATTTGATTCAAGTACGACTATCCGTATACAGTGCATACTATATTTTATTTCGGTTCGGTGAAATTTCTGCCCGTAAAAAAATTGAGATCTAATTTTGAACCAATTCCACTCTTTAGATCGCTTTGATATCTTACCGACATACAGACAGAGGGGTTTGATGCATCCGCTCTAAAATCGCCAGATTAACAGAACGGCAGCTTTGAACGTAATTCTCGTTTTCTCGAATGATAGATTGCACATCAGATGACGAGTAACCTTTCGATGTGCACAGATGCAATTATTAAAATTGAGTTGGATCTTTCTGGCGACTTTAATAAGGCAAGATTCGGAACTTATCGAATCTTGCCTTATTAAACTCGCCTGAAAGATCCAACTCAATTTTAATAATTGCATCTGTGCACATCGAAAGGTTACCCATTATCTGATGTGCAATCTATCATTCGAGAAGACGAGAATTGCATTTAAAGCAGCCGTCCGTTAATCTGTCGTTCAATTTGTCTGGCGATTTTAGAGCGGATGCACCGCGTTCAGACAGAGATATTGATTATTACATTTGTCTGCAAGTCAGCTAATATTGGCCCAACTATTGATATGTCTTGACCAAATCAAATACGTTTGTATGCTGACCATTTTGTATTTAAGATTACAGATCCTTTATTTCATTGATCTGTCCTTTAGATTTGTTTATATTATAAAATTGGACTTTTGTCCTTTATTTAGCAACTAGTGTTGATAGCATATCATCGCATGGGTGTTGGCATATTATGTTATTAAATAACAAAAAAAATTGACTGGCAATTTTTTGTGCTTGTTGTAATTAATACATTAATTAAAACATTCGATTCTTTTTTTTATTTTTTACAAAATCAGGCCGTGCTGTATGCGTTAAAATGTTAACCGAAAACCAAGTAACTTCAAAATTGAAATGTAATTTTTAAAATTTTCATGCTTATGCATTCTCAAATGCAAAAAATTAAACTACGAAACTTTTATGAAGAGCCTTCTTTTTTCTTATTGGAAAACTTAAAAAATCCAAAATTTTCAGCAGTGAGAGCTAACTACGCCACTTACAAACTTTAATACATTAGGTATTATATGGGAATAGATTTTATTACATATTATGAATATTTGAAAATAGGACTGACATATTTTCTAAATGTCCAAGTCATATTGGACATACCACCAATTTTTCAATAAAAGCAATTAAAAGTGCTTACGAGAAGCCTCAACTCTTTCCAGATGCGAAAGCATTTTTTAGTTTTTTAATAAATGCTTTTTATTATTACGAAATTATGTTAACAATACATTTTATATCTATTTTAATAGCTACTAATCTACTGATCATTTTATATTTTATAATTTTATTTAATTTGGTAAGTAATCATAGTATTATATTATTCTAATGTTGATGTACAGCATAATAGGAAAAAGAGCTCAAAAACCTATTTACAATTCAAAAAGCATTTGAAGTGTGTCCATCACCTGCACACCACTCACTATTCACTTTAAAATGTAACAACCCTCTCTACAAACAAACCATCCACACAAATCGGATTTCCCGTTGTGTTTTGGTCCACTTCCACCAGCTGAAAAGGAACACTCACATACACACAATCCTTTCGCAATACCGAATTCCACACCGGACACACGACTAACGACATTAGAATTGCAACGATCGCAAAGCCGTCCACACCCGATCGAGCCAACTTTAATAATTGCCCGAATGCTCGGTGACGCTCGGGCGAGTTCTGGGATCGTCGAGTGGGTGGGCGGGCGGGTGGATATTGGGCAAAGACTGTAATTAAATTCCGGCTAAGTGTCCGTGAAAGCTCGCGAAAGTTTGTTAGTTGTTTTTACCGTATACAAAACCGCGCCGCGAAACTTCCCCGCCCCGAATCAACTAATTAACCGTATCTCGCAGGTATTCCCCGGATGAACTACCGCCGCGTAATTTTATTACAAAACTTACACAAAACGAGGTCGACGCTAGCAAAGGGTTATCTCGGAAGGAGAGCGCCTTAAAGAGTCGACCGGATGAAAGACAATTCGCTCGAGGGGAGGTTTGGGAGTTTTTTTTTTTCGGGGCCGAGTAATTTTTACCGAAGTCGCAGCTTCGGAAAAAAAAGCTTTGATCCTGCGGAGGAAACTCTCGTCGAGTGCCAATTTCCAAGTTGTGGCCTACGGAAAAAGAGAAGGCGGTTTCGCGGGAAATCGGCCTTTTCCAGCGATACGTGCCAGCAGGGACGTAACTGGCGGGCTTTTGAGCCCTGTGCATGCTCCGCACATTTTTATTCTCCGTGTCTATTTATACCATCAATAAAACTGAATTCCTTTTGGCAAACTCAATTTCATTACAATAAAATTAGCATGTTTTCGTTCATTGTTAGTGAAAATAACCTACTTGGGGACTTTATAAGATACTAGCTGAACCCGCTAACAACGCTAGGCATGCGTTGCCGTTCCCGTTCCCGTTTCTCGATGTGTTTCGATAAGTGAATGTTTCAGTTTAAAATGAATACTTAATAATCAAATTAAATTACAGTAATGATAATTTGTCGGATAAATGCAGGCGGCGAACACATTTGAAATTATTCAATTGTTTGTTTATTTTCCCCTTACAACCCGGGTGGCGACGCGAAAGCATTTTAAATTATTGCGTTGCAATGCCACTCATTCCCGTTTCCGTCCCCGTTATGGGCGATTTTTTTTTACAGAAACCATTGCGGACATACACACAATAACTGCTGTAAGTTTCATCGCAATCGATTAAATCGACAGACGAACATTGATTTTTACCCTAACAACACAGGTGGCGAAACATTCGAAATGATTGCGTTGCAATGCCACTCATTCCCGATTTTCCCGTTTCCATTCCCATTTTTGGGCGATTTTTTTTACAGAAATCATTGCGGACATGCACACAATAACTCATGTAAGTTTCATCACAATCATTTGATTGATATAGGAACGTATACGTGACAGACAGACAAAAAAACAGACAAACAGATAGACAAACAGACAGACAGACAGACAAAAAGACAGACAAATAGACAGACAGACAGATAAACAGCCAGACATACAGACAAACAGACAGACAAATAGACAGAAAGACAGATAAACAGCCAGACAGACAGACAAACAGACAGACAGACAAAGACAGACAGACAAACAGAGAGACAAACAGACTGACAAACGGACAGACAAACAAACATAAAAACAGACAGACAAGCATCGATTTATTTATATATATATATATATATATATATATATATATATATATATATATATATATATATATATATAGATAGTGTGAAAAAGTGAAAGTTATATGCGTTTGAACAATTGAAATCTGAAAAAAAAAAAAAAAAAAAATATATATATATATATATATATATATATATATATATATATATATATATATATATATATATATATATATGTAGGATATTAATAAAAAATGATTACAATTATGTATAATGAGTGTGGCTCATGCCGAACAGTTGGTCTTGTGCACTGTATGTATTAATGTTAAGGTTGGTACTACCGAACCGTGTGCGGTAGCGACAGTAGTAGGCGTCGCGCCTTGACGCGCCGGTTGCGTACGCGCATCGATTATCTATTGTTCTAAACAAACATAAGATTGAATTGAGATCGTCTTTACTTGTCTCTCTCTCCTGCAATCCTCCCTACTACCCAGCGGACTTCCTATATATATATATATATATATATATATATATATATATATATATATATATATATATATATATATATATATATATATATATATATATATATATATATATATATATATATATATATATATATATATATATATATATATGTATATATATATATATATATATATATATATATATATATATATATATATATATATATATATATATATTATATATAGATAGTGTGAAAAAGTGAAAGTTATATGCGTTTGAACAATTGAAATCTGAAAAAACGAGTGGCGGAAATTCAAACATACATATAAGGCTACAGCGTAGTGGCAAAAGGTTTAGCTTCCACCATCTCCAAAATTTTTGGATTCTTAAACGTGTTTATTACAATTATATTTTACCATCGAATTAGTGGAAGCAATTTAAAACTCTATCGGTGACCAAACCTTGCAAAATGGTAAAATTTCAAAGCGATGTGTTTTGTCAGACCGATTGGTGAAATGAAGCTAATAAAAAGCCTTGTAATAAAAATAATTATGGAAATACTCTAATATGTATCTATGGTCCGTAGAAACACGAAGGTATACATACGTACATGCTTCCGATATTCCTATATTTTTTATTATTATTTTATTATTTTTACATAGATATACTGTGTACATATACCAGGAAGTCCTGACAGTTAGACCCCAATACGCCTTCCCAGACAATTAATTACAAACATTGCAGCATTGTTATTATATAAATCACTGTATTTCGAGAGGCTGAAGAATATGAAATTAAAAATTAATTAATTAATTAATCCATTGAGACATCTATGGACTTAGATTTTTTACATAATTTTTTTACAT
This sequence comes from Arctopsyche grandis, assembly GCF_051622035.1. Taxonomy (NCBI): domain Eukaryota; kingdom Metazoa; phylum Arthropoda; class Insecta; order Trichoptera; family Hydropsychidae; genus Arctopsyche; species Arctopsyche grandis. Next base: position 29,972,288 of record NC_135357.1, read on the forward strand.
ATTGTACATAAATCAAATTCAGATATTTGTGACAACATGTAGGATGATTTTTGCCAATTTGAGGAACCTTCTCAATGAAAATCAGATAAATTGGCAAACTTTGATAAGAAACGATCGACTTGGAGTCTCAAATATCCAAGTCCAACCAGCAGTATTAAAGATTAGCACAGGATCGAACCCGGAACCTCTCGGTGCTAAACATAAACGCAACCTAGCTATAATGGCTATGCTTTAATGAGTTCATTTATGATTTTACTTCTCCAGTTTTATGTTGCAGACAATAACTTTCTTCAATGCTAACTAGCCTTTGTATTTCGGTTATATATCAAAGCGACCTGAAGAGTGGAAGTGGATCAATATCAGATCACAATTAAAAAGATAATTAAAAGCTTGTTTTTTTACAAGGCTATTCTATGTTTCATTACATTTTCAACCATATCGTCAAAAATACGAATTTTCGACGTTATACTTAAAATACCATAAAAAATGGTTAAGGACTATTTTTTTCAAAAAGTAAAACATTCTTTACTTAAATGGAATATGATATAAGATGTGTGCCTTATGCAGAATGTGCCTTAAAATGAAGTCATATCTATATCTCGTTTGAGAGACCGGTGAGTTACACGGTGTGGCATCCTCCATAAAACATACATTTGATCTAGTTGCGTAACAAGTCAGCCGACAAAGTATACCGGTTTAGTCCGGGTAGAAATTTTGAACGGCTAAGAATGTCAATTTATACATACTTTGATGCGAACAGTCATAAATTTTAAATCTCAAAGTATACTTGAAGTTCAGAAAAGTTATTTTTATTTTATTTCAATCGAACATGTACACTCGCCTTTGCAGATGGCTCCGAAGCGACGAGTGTACTAATACAGATACAATACAATAATACAAGCATTTTTATACAATACTAATTCATACAAACATCATCCACAGTGACATCTATAGATACATTTTTGCAGCATTTTATTATAGAAATTGGCTCAACAAGCTGAATATCTTGAGATTTTCAAGAGAGATTGGACAGAAAATGTCAAATTACAGGAATTGTTTCAATGAAAATCAAAAAATTGGCAAACTCTGAGAAGAAACGATCGACCTGTAGTCACAAATCCAAGATCTGGCCAGCAGAAACCACTGCGATTTGAACCAGTGACCACTCTGTTCAAAGCATTATATGCTAACCACTCGTCTATTTTTTTTATTTTTCAATTAATCATGCACGTTCACCTAACAGATTGCTCCAAAGCGGCGAATATGCTAAACAGATTAAGAATCGATCCATCATATAATACATATATTATTAAATACATAATTAAACATACAAACAAATCGAAACAACATCTGACATTTATGGTCAGATATTATTATTAACATGGTAAACAATACGAATAATAACATTATTTATTACGTAACAATACGAATAATAACATTATTTATTATGTAACAATACGAAATATTTATATTTCAATAATCATCCATAAAGACATCAATGGGGAAAATCTAGCGAAACTGAGATAATAATAACTCAAAGCCAATTGTACAGGAATCGTTTCAAATAAGAAAAATTGCCAATATGAAACGACCAATCTCGACAAACCAAGGTCTGGCCAGCAGCAAGACTCCAGTGGGAATTGAAATCGTGACCCTAACACGAGAGAATACAACACTTACCACTAGACCACGCTGCTGGTTATACAAAAAGGATTTGGATTTGAAATTCTGCGATGGTTCGTAAGCTAACATTATATAAAAGCTCAAAAATAGTATCGGAAAACTTTCAAACCTGACATTGCACTTTACCCAACTGCGGCCCTGAACGAATAGAGAAACATGAGAAGACCTCCAAGATAAACACAGAACGTATTAAAAGCGATTTCGCATTCCGACCTCACGCAGACCACCCAGAGTCATAACGTCATAAGAAACCGTTCGAGCGTACGACAAAAAAGTCACCGCAAAGTTTCCGCGTCGGAAAAAGTTTTCCGCCGTCGAACAAACCGACCGATATTGATACGCGAAAAGTTTTTGCGAGAAGCCCTCCCTCTCTCCGGCCGAATTTCCCTCGTTTAAATAAAATACACGTCGCTTCTGAAACTGGCTGCGGGAGAGTCGTCGTATCGCGGCAATTAAACCGGAAGTTGTTCACCTGGAAGTTAATATTGTGATGTATTTAGATCGTGTTTTGCACGCGCAAGTTTCCCCCGGATCGATAAGCGTTCGCGAGTTAATTATGCGTGATGAAACTTTTCAATCATACATATGTACATAAACACCCATGCATGTATGTATGTGTGTACTTATGTATGTACATACATGCCTACTACAAATCAATGAAAACCTTTTTCTTTGAGAGAAAAATGTGCATCCAAATTTTAAACCTTAAATAACATCGAACACATTGTACAAGCTATAAAACTTTCACCACATTAATTTTAATCTGTCATTCGAACGACAAAGCGTTCACGTTTAACATTGTACGAAGCTTTAACTGGAAAACTTTTAATGAAAGATTACGCTAACCATTATACTAACCAGTAAATCCGATTAAGCATTGCTAGTTATAATCTGAATTGGCCAATCAATATATGAGCCGCTATAATTGAAGGTGGCATAAGTTCACTTTTTTTCATTTTCAGAAATTTGTTATGTAAGGTTGGTTTCAGGATCCCAGTTAAGTATTCTAGACGCCTTGTATTCTTTTCACTTAATCCTTTCAAAACCAATTCCCTAAAATATTCCTATCTACGGTAATCATGCTTAGCGGGGAACTGAATGACGTTTATCTATTTGGTATTTCCTTACATCAATTCAGGACTGCCATCAGGAGAGTCTTGATTGATTGATCCATTTATATTTATATTTCTATTATATACTAGTGTTGGACCCGTTGATTTCAACGGGTGGTTTCGAAAAGGAATTGAAACTTGAATAAAAATAAAGTTAAAGATATTGAATCGACTGGTTTCGGACAGAAATTGATGCACGAATTAGAATTGATTACGAATTACGTTTTGTGCATCGCCGACGCCCCGATTTGCCCCCAGCGCCCCCGGCATCCCGGTGCCGGGACTTCATCGGGGGCGCCTCCGTCGCTCCGGGGCTTATGGCCCCAGCGCCGCCGACGCCTCCGGCGCCCCCAGCGCCCCCGATGCCTTCGGCACCCCAGGGCCTTCTTCCCCAGCGCCGCTGACGCCTCCGGCGCCCCCAACGCCCCCAACGCCCCCGATGCCTCCGGCACCCCGGGGCCTTCGAACCCGACGCGTCTGTCGCTCCGGGGCCTTTGGCCCCAGCGCCGCCGACGTCTCCAGCGCCCGGAGCACAAAAATGAAAAATATGAAGAAAAAAAAATTAAAAAACTGAAAAAAATGAAAAATATGAAAAAAATGAAAAAAAAAATTTGTTCCCCATACTGGTTGACGGTTGATCGTCCGTCACATATATACAAATATACAAATATATTAAGCGACAGTCCGTTTTTATATATAGTATTCTTTATCCAATTATATTATATCACTTTATGTTTAATAATGCATTGTCCTATTTGGTCATATATTAGTTTTTATTCTATTCTTTTTCTTTTGTTAGTTTACATTTTTTTTTTACATAGATATATACCAAGAAGGCGTGACAGGAAGACCCCAATGCGCCTTCCTGGACAATTAATTACAAACAATGCAGCATTTTTATTACATAAATCACTGTATTTTGAGAATCTGAAGAACAATAAATTAAAAATTAATTAAATAGTGAATCCATTGAGTCATCTATGGATTTTAGACTTGTATATAAATTATTACAAATTTTACATATGTACATAATACAGAAGATTTGTGACAACAGGTAGGAAAATTTTTGTGCCAATTTTAAGAAACCGTTTCAACAATGATCAGAACAAATTGGCAAACTATGATAAGAAACGATCGACTTGGACTCAAAAACACCCAAGTCTGACCAGCAGTGTAGCGGGCTCGAACCCAATAATCACTTGGTGCTTAACATACACCACTGAGCCATACTGCTGGCATATGTACTAGATATACATATTATGTACTAGTGGTTTTGCCCAGCTTGATTTGTAATATAAACCGCTTAAACATTAGACTTATCTAATAGTAAACATTTTATTAAATTTATTTGAATAGTTTTATTTTATATAAATTTATTTGAATACTCATTTGTTTTTTTTATTAAATTGGCTGTCACGAACAAACAAACATATGTATATACAGACATATATAAGCCTCTTTCGAAATTATATGTATACCAGAATCCGAAAGCCTCTCCCCCCCCCCCCCCCAGCGCCTTTGCTCCCAGTGCGAAGACGTCTTCGCCATCGGTGCCGTCGCCCTCGGAATTCTTTGAATCGAATCATTTGTTCGATGATTCGATTGACGGATTGACGAACGAACCAGCCAATGTTACATACAAAGTCTCTTTCCAAATTATATATTAGACCACTGGTTTTACCCGGCTTCGCTCAGTATTTGTAATATAAACCGCTTAAACATGACAAATCTAATAGTAAACATTTTATTAAATTTATTTGAATAGTTTCATTTTATATAAATTTATTTGAATACTCATTTGTTTTTTTTTTTATTAAATTGACTGTCACGAACAAACAAACATATATACTGTCTCTTTCGAAATTATATTGTTACGTACGCCGTGGATTGAGCGAATTGTACTTAGACCAACGGATATCTGTTATCGGTTAACTAAATGCATGCACTTACTTCCAAAGATTATATCTGGACTCTAAGTGCATTTAGGCTAAACAATGACCGTTATTAGTTATTTCTCAGAATCGGTACGGGAAGATCCAATGTCTTGGAAATACATATCCGAATACGTGACTATACAACAGGTAAACAGATTAGGCGTCCTGAGAGATCTACCCTTTATAAGGCGGTACGTAGGCGATATAAGTCATTCTGGACGGAGCAGTGACAGTGTGTGTAACTCCTTAATCATCAATAAATGCTGTGAAACGATTGTTGGCCTTTTTACTTGGATCCTCCACCCACCCCTACGCAACAATATGTATACCAGAATGCGGCGCCTGCGTCTCCGGCGGCTGCGACTTTAAATCCTGTGAATCGAAAAAAATCGAATCGGCGCCTATGAATCGAAAAAAAAATAAATCGAACGTGTTGTCTTCGAACGAACCAATGTTACATACAAAGTCTCTTTCGAAATTATATATTAGATTTTGTAAATATCTATAATTGGGCTCAGATGTTATTTTGTTATATTTAATCTTTATGTTTATTAATTTCTACAATTGCTAATTTTTAAATAAATAAATTAGGCGATGCGGGGCATATCCTCAATATATCCAATATTTAATCGCCATAGTTCTTTATCAACTCAAAATAAAATAAAATTATATCGCGCGCTCATATTACCATTATTAACCTATGCTTCACCTGTATGGTATAACGCCTCGAAAACTAACCTTTCCAAGCTCCAAGTAATACAAAATAAATCCCTAAAAATAATTTATAATACACCCATATATACTAACTTGAAAAAACTGCATGCCATATATAATATTCCGTTTGTTACAGACATTACTAACAAACTAACCAGTAGATTCTATGACAGAATCACTAATAACCATACCAACACACTTGTGAAGAGTCTCGGTGATTACAAAAAAATGTCTATAGCCTTCAGGTATAAACACAGATTACCTAAACACAATCTGTTTTAGGTCATCGACTTTAGTGAGTCTTTAATTAATATTATGTGTTAGATGTATTATGAGCATTTATAAGGATTGTAAATAGGTTTTTGAGCTCTTTTTCCTATTATGCTGTAGATTAACATTAGAATAATATAATACTATGATTACTAACCAAATTAAATTAAATTGTAAAATATAAAATGATCAGTAGATCAGTAGCTATTAAAATAGATATAAGATGTATTGTGAACATAATTTCGTAATAATAAAAAGCATTTAAAAATCAAAGTCAAAATAAATAAATTCAATTAAAATTACATTCATACCTTACATACATACATACATCCATATATAGACACCAATAACGATCACAGTTAAAATTAGGCCGACCAACTTTGAAATCCCAATGCCACACAGACGTACAATACCTACGATAAAATTTACATAACAAAAGCAGAATTTATTGAAAAGCGCTAGTCTTTCAATAGTACCAATTCAGCCGGTCGCCAATCAGCTCCTCTCAATGTTGATCTTTCCCTACTGCTACGACGACGACGACGACTACAACCACACTAGGAGCGGGGGTGGTGGGGGGGGAGGAGATAAAAAGCCCCAAAACGACCTAGAAAAAAATAAAAATTCCAACCCGCTCACCACCAGCCTATTCGGGGAGCAGTTGCAATTACGGCAACGCGCAGCTTTTGAAAGCTTCCTGAGCTTTGTCGTTCGGGACGAGCTTTGTGCGTCGGCGTCGGCGAGGCTCCGCTTCATTAACGACATTGTCATGCAAGAGACACTGTCGAAATTGAACGCCAGTGTGTGTGTAAGCCCAGATAGACTCCCACCGCGGAAAAAATCAGCGGGTAAAATAAAAAAATAAAATAAAATAAAATAAAAAAAGATCCGGGCGGGGGGGACGGGATACGCCCAATTTGTATTGGACGCTTCATTAGAGCTTTCGTCGGGTACGAAAAAAGGGCTCTATTAGATTTCGACGAGTATGCAAAGCGAATGCTAAAGCACGGTAGACCTTCGCCGCTAATGATCGTCCTGGTTTCGTGATGATATCCTGATTTTTACGGCAGCTTTGATCATCGCTGTGATACCGCCATAGCCATTCGCTTGGCTCTTTGTTGGCAGCCCTCGAATAATATCGCGCTGTTGTTTGCAATTTTAATATCAATCTGAATAATTTACTCACAATTCTGTCATACGTATGTGCATACATACATATGTATGTATATACAATTAACACTCTATCAAAATAAAATACTTTTGCTTAAAAATAATGGGAAAAATTTAAACGTCCATTTTATAAAATAAATGTGCATTTAAAAAAGCAATTAAAAAAATTTTTGTACATTAAAAAATGTTGCTGTACATTACAAAAAATTTGTGCGCATTTCTAAATGACGGATACAGATTGCATTAGAAACTTTGTTTTGATCATTGAAATGAAAGTTTTTTAAAAACATACCTCTTCTATAATTTGTATATAAAATTATTATTTTGAATAAAAATACCAATAATTTTATTTCACTACAGCCATCTATCTATGTTTAAAACTAAAAACTGGATAAACGTCTGGCACTTTTCAGAAATTCAAATTTCAAACGCGTCTAAAACGATATTTTTTCTCTATAGTAATGGCGGAGTATACATTTACTTATATTGATGACCAAAATGAGAAATATGGCAAAGTATGAAAACGATCAGATAAGAAGCAAATTTTTTCCTGAATTTTAATCGTAAGTGAAGTATAAAAGAGGTATGTAAAAAAATATTTAATACTTATAAAGCGCATGAAATGTGTATTAAAATGACAGATTTATTTATTCAGATGACAGAACGTAGAAATTTATAAAAACAATGAATAAATATAACAAAATGACATCCAAACAAGCTTACTCACCCAATATTAGCATTCCAAACATATATATTGTATTCCTCATTCAAATTGAAGTGTTCCACATTTTTGCGGAGAGCCAACTAAAAGAATAAATACAAGTATGATGAGTGAGATGAATATTGTATGTCATTTATTTATTGAAAAATCAACAGGCCTCAGATGTATAAATTCATAAAAATAAAGAATAAATATGACAAAATAACATCTGAGCCCAATTAAAGATTTTTATAAAATACATAATATATCTAGTACACATAGACAAACAAATGAAAAGAAGAAAAGAAAAAAAGAAGAAATAAGAAAAGAATAAAAACTAAAATATGACTAAATAGGATAATGCATAATTAAACATAAAGTTATATAATATGACAGATGAACTGTATCGGCAACGTCGCAAATACCAAAATACGAACCGACAACTACCAACGCTTCTCTCTACAGGATTCCTTCTTTTTTACTTTTCGGCTTACGACCTACGACACCTACGACCTTGGCTTCGACTCTGACCTGACATCATAATTCATATTCATACGAAATACACTTTTGACATTTGACGGTTGTCAATAGCGGAAGACTTCAACGTTGCCACTTTTTTTATCTATTCTAATGCTAAAATCTATTTTTTCCAATGATTGTTTCATATTTTTTAATGGTCACTTTACAATGCCAAAATATTTTATTCGATGCACAATACCAGATTGTTCAATGCACCGAAAATAATGCAAAATTTTAATGCAAACATATTTTTTAAGATACAAAGTATTTTTCTCAATGTACAGTTAAATCGCACCCAAAAAAATTAAGACTAAAATCGACTAAGTAGTCGAAGTATGATTAACTAAAACAAATGATAATAGCTGCTATAAAAATTAAATTACATATACTTTCTAAATCATATATTGTAAAATTATATTCTAAACCAAAGTCCATTGAAAAATAATCATTTTTTATTTATTTATTTTTGGAAAATTTACATTTTAATTAATTACAAATAATAACAAAATATAATTATTAAAAAATAAACCATTTATAAAATTTTCGCATATAGAATATTTAATATCGTAATATCTAATATAGAATGTTCTGCTTCACTGCATCAAACAAACACTACTACTACTCTACTATTTTCCTTTTAGGCATGCTTGGGTATAATTGCCTTGAACTTCGGAGAAATTTCTCATTAATTAGTTTTGTTCTCCAGCCTCTACGTGGTAATACTTCATGTCCGTCATTGCTGGAACTGGTGAGACTTTATGTCCTTGATAATTATGTGCGAGGTAGACATCATCATTGGAAGGTGACTACTTTTATTATAATCACAACTTTTAAGTATAAATGTGTATTTTATGTCAGTATAATTTATATATTGTGTTTCTTCTTTGTTACCTTTTCGATCATTGTGGCACATTACGAATTCCTATAATCCCACAACAGTCCAAAACTTAAATTAATAAATATACTCGTTATATTTACATACATATATACATATGTACATAAATATTGAAGTTTGTAATGTAACTTAAGTATATAATATTATATAATATTAACCAGTAGCGTGGTCTAGTGGTGAGTATTTAATTATTTCGTGCTTGATGTCACGGGTTCGTTTTCCACTAAGAGTCTCGTTGTTGGCCAGACCTTGGTTTGTCGAGGTCAATCGTTTCTTATCAGAATTTGCCAATTTTTCTGATTTTCATTGAAACGGTTCCTGTGAAATTGGCTTTTCCTTCCCAATTTTCTGTTAAACCTCGAGTTATTGTTATATCTCAGGTTTCGCCAGATTTCTCACCATATATGTCTCTGTGGTTGTTTATCGAATGTAAAAATTCGTACTGTTACATGAAAAATGTTATTAATCGTATTTATACGATGTTTGTAATATCTGACCGGGTTTGGTGCATCCGCTCTAAAATCGCCAGATTAACAGAACGGCAGCTTTAAACGTAATTCTCGTTTTCTCGAATGATAGATTGCACATCAGATGACGAGTAACCTTTTGATCTGTACAGATGCAATTATTAAAATTGAGTTGGATCTTTCTGGCGAGTTTAATAAGGCAAGATTCGGAACTTATCGAATCTTGCCTTATTAAACTCGCCTGAAGATCCAACTAAATTTTAATAATTACCATTTTAATAATTGCATCTGTGCACATAGAAAGGTTACCCGTCATCTGATGTGCAATGTATCATTCGAGAAGATGAGAATTTCATTTAAAGCAGCCGTCCGTTAATCTGTCGTTCAATTTGTCTGGCGATTTTAGAGCGGATGCACCGCATCCATCTGACCATATATGTCAGGTATTGTTTCAATTTACAAGTGTATGTATGTAATAATTATGTACTTAGATGTCTCGTTAATAATGAGTTTTCAATGTCTTGTAATAAATTAGCCATAGTGACGACCTGGAGCTAATCTGTAATGTCACTATAGCGAAATTGTAAAAATAAATAAATGGATATACAATATAATGAAAAATAATTAAATATAATGAAACCAAATATATATTATATTTACATAAATTCCATCAAAAAATATCAATACAGATTTGACTGTCAATCAAAGATGCAATTACTTACATCATCTTAAACGATATTGTTACAATAAACAAAACACTATTTATACGCCATCATGCATATTATTCAATTCCAACAATTTTTAATCCAAAAATGATACTTTGATCAATCAAAGCTTTTTTGAAAAATTGAATGTATTCTAAACATCTTTTTTTTATTCTTACTGTAAATGGGTTTCAACTTGAAAAATGTGTAATAAGAAAATATTCCGTACTTAGCTAACTTCGTTTGCTTCGTTCAAGCACAAAATATCTGCATTTGAAGCGTATAAATATTAAAAAAATTCTCTTGCTTCCTATCCATAACTTGGCAATTACTGTCCATTAGCTGAGAGAGAGAGAGAAAGGGAGATGGTATACGCTCATCTGCAGACTCATTAGCCGAACGAAATTTCACAGAGTATTTTATTATATATATATATATATATATATATATATATATATATATATATATATATATATATATATATATACACATACCTATACAAACTACATACATATATACATATATAAAACATCAAGAGATGGGCGTGGGGGGGGGGGAGAGACTGTAGTAATTTATCAATTTTTTCGCGTACATACGTATATGAAAAAAATAAGAATGTGTGATTTTGGCAAGGTAAGCAGATTGAGATTTATTGCCTACTTGGTCAGCGGCACCGCGAATATACCCCGGGTATTAAATTAAAGCCAGAAAGTCCAAACAAAAATGCCTTTTCAAATACCCCGAACAATGACTGTCAGACAACCGGGCACAAATGTATTTATACGACCCAAAAAATGCCCTATTTTATTCATACTAAATTAATTTCGAAAATAAAAAAAAAACACGTACATATATGTACACATTGAGCGAAAAATCATATTAAATTCGCATGATTTGCGTAGGTATTTGGAAAAAATATTGTATGCGAATGTATTATATAATATACATATATTATTTAATAAAATAGGGCTGTTTTTTTTTTTTTGCTGTGAACGTCGTTTTTGCTGACTTTTCTAACAAAGCTAGAAATCCGACAAGAGTGATATCGTCTACACGCATTTTCTCTCGCATATTTTTCTATGGGATTTTCATTTAAAAACCTTCGTATATTTTCCATTACTTTTTTTTACTCCCCCCGCGACAATGCGATATTGTCAACAATAAGAAACGCTGACGTGCGTTCTGCTTAGAAAAAGGACAAAACGTTTGAAAACCTTCGCGTTTTATTGATATTTTTCTGGCGACCTATTTTTGAAAAATTTAAATATAGTTTCGAGAATAATTTAGCTCTGATGTACATAAAAATATATTTTATAAGCTTCTCAAGATGAGACTATGAGACTTTCATCAAGACGATGTTAACACCGTGCTCCGTCTCTCTCTCTCCCCTTGGAATCGTATATCATGGAAAGAGAGGCGGCATATCATGATCGGCCGACAAAAATAAATGATTTTTTTTTCAAAGCAATTAATTAAATTTTAAATTATTTATAAATTATTAATCCCGTTGATGCGAATTGCGATATTTTACCGAGTGCACAATTATGTCCACACAGGACACTAGTAATATAATAAATAAATCAATATATAATAAGGACATATATAAAATATATATTTAAATAAAATGTACTAAAATATAAAAAATAAATAAAATAAAAAGAAAATTTAAGCAATATACATATCAATAAAAAATGAATATATGTATATGTTACAGTGAAAGCATATTTCAAGTGAAAATATATTTTAACTATTAAAAATATATTTTCACCAATTCAAGCAGTGAAAATGTATCAAACAATGAATTTACAACGTTTAACTCAACCCAATCTTAAATTAATAGGGCCAACCCTTACTTAACCTAACCTGGCCTAACCCTTAAATGATACCAATACTAACAATCTAATCCTAAACAACCCTGAAAATTTAACTGGTTATGATTTCACTGAAACGTCAGCGAAAATATATTTTCACTTGAAATATAATTTCACTGTGACATACAACAATGTACAATAATGTTTCAGATTTCAATCATAATTATAATACAATATAATAATTATAATAAATCCCACCCTAAATAACAGTCTTAGTGGAATATCTTGGAATGATGTACATAATGCAATGATGATTAAAATTTCATTCAAAATTATAATCCTGACTTTCGCTAATGTAATTAAATAAATTACTTAAAGCTTTGGGTCGCTTTAAGTAATATATTTACGTACGTAAATTATATAAAGGTTGAATCGAAATAGATACTGAAAAAGTCAAACATAGAAAAGCCTTGTAAAACAGGTAATACTTTTTAACATAAAATACATCCAAAAACGCAAGCACATACACACAATTAGTAAAACATTCTTGCAAAACTTTAAATTCAAAAAAAGTTAATAAAAGTAGCACAGATGCTAAACGCTACACCCGTATAATTTATCTTTTAGCTAGAAAGGTTTCAGCACTCAATACGAGCATTAAGCGCGAGTCTGCATGAAATTCCCCAACACTTTAAGCGCATAGGTAACTTTTGCACTCGGTATATTACAAGTACGTCTGCTCCTGATCTACGATGAATACATAATAGCTACATATACGTGCATAATCTCGAAGATGCAGCCAGACTTCAGCCATATTTATCAGAGCGCGAAATATACAACCGACGAGACGCAGTGCGATGCAGCTCAACGCGACATCCATATTTACCCAACAACCGTTTACTCGAAGACAAATAATGCTAAATCCAGAAAATCGTCACTCAAAATTGAAACAACATTTAACGGTCGTATCATTTCACGTATTTGATCTTAAGTGTACACTTTCATAGCGTGGGACTGCCTGCATAGGAATGTACATATTTACATATATACCTACATATATAAAAGGATTTGACATTATGTAAAGAAACATTAGATAAATTTGAGTTTTCCACAGGGCGTTACAAAAACACGACTCCAACTCCAACTCTGAAAATGAATATGCCCACAACAAGCTCATTTTTTACAAAGTTTTTATTATATTTTTTTTATTTAATTAATCATGTACACATGTCTAACAGTTTGCATAAAAGGGACGAGTGTGCTTTTACAGATCAAGAAACATATCAAATTACATATAATACATAACCATTATATCGGTCTCCGTGACGAGCCAGAATGTTAAATTACAGAAAACGCAAATATCGGAAGGCAAAGATCAAAAATCCAAAGATCAAAAAAAAGGGTGCATGGTAAACGGTACATACTCACTTAATTTGCGCGAGCAGGATACAACAGGAACAAGAGGAACAGGCTTTTCCTCCCGTATTAATGTGCACGCGCAGAATACGGGAGGAGAAGCCTGTTCCTCTTGTTCCTGTTGTACCCTTCTCGCGCAAATTAAGTGAGTATGTACGTGAGTGTGTACCGTTTACCATGTACCCTTTTTTTTGATCTTTCGACTTAAGATATTTCGATTTTCGATCTTTGCCTTCCGATATTTGTGTTTTCTGTAATTTAACATTCTGGCTCGTCACGTAGACCCCCATTATATATGTAATTTTTACATTTTTTTAGACGACATCTATGGTCAAACATTGCAAATAGCATTGCAAACATTTTTTTTTTATTATGTAATACGACAATAAGCATTTTTATACAGTACGAATATTTTTGTACATTATTTTTACAATATTTTTGTATATAATCGTCAAACCATGAGACACTGGACGACTCAAGGTTTGCGATAGAAATTGGGGAGTGAATTCCAATTAAACTAAGGTCTGGCCAACAACGGGACTCTAGTGGGAATCGAACCTGTGTCACTAAGTATACGATGCTAACCATTAGGCCATGCTGCTGATTAGTTTCACTTCGTCAATGAGACACAAATTTCCCACATTATTTCGTTCACTTTGAAACTTTGCCAATTTGCGAGGTTTGGCCGCCGATAGAGATTTCCATTGGATTCCATTTAAACACGTTTAAACATCCAAAAATTTTGCCATCGCCTATAATAGCCAGTAGCTATTTTTTTACATACCTCCTTTACGTTTCACTTACGATTACAATTCAGGAAAAAGTTTGCCTCTTATCCGATCGTTTTCATACTTTGTCATATTGCTCATTTTGGTCATCAATATAAGTAAATGGATCCTCCGCCATTACGATAGAGATAAAATATCGTTTAAGAAGCTTTTCAAGTCCGAAAATTTTTAATCTCGGTGACGTTTGGTCATTAATTTTATACATAGATGGCGGTAGTAAAATAAAATATTGGTGTTTTTATTCAAAATAACAATTTTATATACAAATTATAGAAGAGGTATGTTTTTAAAAAACTTTTTTTTATTGTCGTACAGCCTTATTATATATTTATTTACTTTTCGTCTCCCTCCCCCTCCCCCGAACCGCCCCCCCCACACTCGTTTTTCGGTTTTTATTTGTTTAAACGCCTAATTTTTATCTTTTTCACACTACATATGTATGTATATGTATCTTATAAAATTTGCATTATAAGCTCTCATATTTATTTTTACTACAAATATAGGATATTTAATATTTCTAGAGTACTAATACAAGTTGATGTAAATAATGAGTTGATATAGATAATGAACTTTTAATTATACTTTTATATAAATGTACGCATTTAAAAATATTATAGTTCAAAATTTACAAAAAAAATTACAAATAAAATCAGTGTACTACAAGCTTTTTAATAGCTTTACTCTGCTAATATCTCCGACATGAAGCTAGAGGAATTTAATCTCAATTAACAAACTCATTAAAAATTACATTGGAATCTGGTGTCAGATGAGAGCGATGACAGCCTCTTTCTACCACCCCTTTGAAACTCATTGAAACAGTGGTAATAGCTATTTTTCACTCTCATTAGTTTTGAGACATGCATACATGTGTAGATCCAGCAAACTATCAGGTTATACATAACTTGTGCAATTTATCGCAGCGAAGATGGCAATGATTTATCGTAGACAAACGTAGTAGGTCTTTCGAGGACTCAAAATATGATCGTATTAAACAATAGACGCATTGTGGATTTAAGAGGATTTTTAATCATCAACAAAATCACTGGAATTTTGTGTAACATCAAAGCGATGATAGCTAGCTATCGAAACGCGGCTTTCGACATCACAATTCACTGTTACTTTTGTTAACCCTCATTTTTCGTCTTATATCGAAATCGCGCAAAACGAAACCAAATTCGTTAAAAAAATCGAAAAAAAGTGTCAAAGACGACACAAAGCTTTTCGAACGATTACCCATCACGGTCAATTTGACGTTGATTTCGCTTAACTTGGTCGCATTGTTGAAGGGAACGACAATCATCATTACGGGGAGGATTCGATCCGTCAACTTCGCAATACGCACATGTCTGGCAATTCCCCGCAATTTATTATTGCTGCGATTCAGCGAAAATAGAAAATCTCCCCAACTCACCCTTACACCCGGTTTATTTCCAGATTCTAATAGGATTTTGTAGAAAAACTCTCGGATTATCCTAAAATCTGCGAACGAGCGGGGGTGTCGGAAGTGCTCTTAAGTGGGCGGAGAAGCACTCGTCATCCGTTTTCAACCCTTAAAATAATTTATTTTGCTAAGACGCTGACTCAAGCTATCGTCTTTAAATACATACTAAATAATAAATGATTATATTAATAGAACATGCCTGAAATCTATTATGAATGAAAAAATATCTAAAAAAAATCAGATGTGACCAACCCACAACTTTATCTATGTATTTGAGGAATATAATAAGGTTACAAAACAAAATTCTATAATTTAACATACATACAAGTTCATACATATCGGCAATGAGAGCATTTTCGATACAAATTGAGCGCAAATGTAGGGAAACTTACACAAGACAAAAGTTCTACTTCCGGCTGAAGGTTTTTGTTCAAACTTTTTTTATTACTTAAAATCACTATAAATATTATAAATATGAAACATCAAGAAAATAAAAATAATTTTTAAAGTAAAAATAAAATAATGAAATATTGTTTTAAAAAAAATACTAGCCTGAGAGTAAACTGCCACTTTCAGTTGATACACAACTTGATATTAAGCTTAAACTTCTAGATACATATGAAATTTCAGTTCAATAAACCAAAAGTTTTTTGAGAAAAACATAAAAAAATCTCGATCCTTTAGAGTAAAAGTACTATTTCTGGTTGAGGTAAATATATTTAAAAAATATTAATATATGAATTATATAATTTCTAGTACATGTAAAAATTTTCAGTCTGATCCGTTGAGAAAAATTGATTGAAATTTCCATCGTTGACCAAACCACGCAAAATGGCAAAGTTTCAAAACGATCGGAAGACTGTAATAATTTTATCTTAATCGTTTGCTAAGTAAAACATAGAAAAGCCTTGTAAAAAAATACACACACACACACATACACACACACACACACACACACACACACACACACACACACACACACACACAAACACACACATTATTTCTAGATCATGAAAACGTGATCAGTGATCGATTCTGAATTCGAATCAATCAAAATTTCGAGTTCGAATTTTCGCATGATCCCAAAACTTCATCTATTGTTACTACGTACATAGATAAAGTAAAAATGAGCAATATGGCAAAGTATGAAAGCGATCGGATAAGAGGCAAACTTTTTCCTGAATTGAAATCGTAAGTGAAACGTAAAGGAGGTTTGTAAAAAAGAGGACACCAATGGAAGGGGAGGTACCATTTCCGGTCAACTTAAAAATTTAAATAAAATTTATATCATATCGATAAGCATATCAGTGACCGATACTAAGTTTCAATTCGATAGGACGAACGGTATTCAAAAAAATTTAAAAATACAGTCACACATACTAACCTACACAAAAATATTTTTTCTAGATCATGAAAACGAATCAGTGATCGATTCTGAGTTCAAATCAGTCAAAATCCCGAGTACAAATTTCCACATAATCACAAAACTACATCTATTGTTACTACGGACATAGGGAAATATATAATTGAACTTTATTTTAGATACTCGCAAATATACATATAGATAAAATAATTTAAAAATAAATACTAATAAATGTGTAGCATTATAAATTACTTTTAAATTCGACAAAAATCAAATTAAATACGCACACTCGCGCACACATACTTGCTTAACCATTAACATAAAACGCCGGCGAACCCGCCTTAAATTTTAACCGTTGCAAATGGCCCGTGACGTGAAAAAGGTTCACGACCCCTAATCTAATTTTTTGCTCGACGTGGTTCGCGACCCGTCCGCGGTTAATTATTAAGCGAATTTACGAAAATTTAAACGCGCCAGCCTCTCTCTCTCTCTACATAGCCTACTACAATCTCGAGACCCACTTTTGAATATTATAAATAACTACATACACATGTACATAGGTACATAATGTGATTATAATTCAATGTGTGTCCACATTCGGTGTGTTTCGTAACGACAATGTCTTTGCTAAAATGTACGTACGTTTCGGTTTAATTAAGGTCGCCTTAACGACTATTGGCGAACCGGTGATATGATCGGTTCTTCCCTGATATCCGGTTGATCTGGCGTGTAAGCAAACCGTAAACGACCCGAAATGGGGTTGTTTATACCCCGACGACACGTCCTCGGGGACACACTTCACAAAGAGACACAACTACCGAGTTATTTCCCCGTGAAAGCTCGATGTCGGTGGCGAATGTCAATACACAGCCATGCCCATACATATTGTGCAAACATTATAACACATACATATGTACATATGTTGAAGTAATTTATTTTGAAATAACCAACTGCGCATTTTACCGTCAATTTTTTTAAATAAAACAAACAAAATGCTAAAAGTTTTTTCAAATATGTCTACATATCCATACTTCCAAAACACTTTCAAATGCTTAAGTTTCTAGATGTTTGATATTTTTTTTATTTCACTTAACTTCTTTGACACTCCTAATGTAAAAATTATGCTCATTTTACATACCTCCTTCACGTTTCACTTACGATAACAATTCAGGAAAAAGTTTGCCTCTTATCCGATCGTTTTCATACTTTGCCATATTGCTCATTTTGGTCATCAATATAAGTAAATGGATCCTCCACCATAACGATAGTGCAAAAATATCGTGTAAGACGCGTTTGAAATTTGAATTTCTGATAAGTGCCTGACGTCTATCCAGTTCTTAGTTTTAAACTAAGTTTTTATGGCGGTAGTAAAATAAAATTTCACTTATGATCACTAGTCAAAAAAAATTTGGGCTCTTATCCGATTGTTTTCATACTTTGCTATTTTGCTCGGTTTGGTCATCAATATAAGTGGAAATGATGTCCCCCATTACAATGGTGAAAAAAAATCGTAATAGACACGTTTGAAAATACTCCCTCGTATTTCTTCCTGACGTACATCGATCATTTCACACGATCGTTTTAGCCTCTTCTTACTTTTCGCCGCCATCTCGCTATGTCAGATTTTAATTGTTTAAACGCCTATAACTTTTTCTTTTTCACTCTATATTTTATAAAATTTGCTTTATTTATACCTACTGTTATGTACCTCGCTTTTCAATGTAGTCGACTAATCAGTAGGGATAAGACACACCATTGATTTGTGGCACACCTAATTTAATAAGCAGCACCATTGATTTGTGTCACACCTTAAACACTGACTAACCAAAATTGTACGTCACGTGTCTTCAACACTTCATTGTTTAAAAGAAGAGTATATAAACTCATTACTGTTAGAATTTAGGTTAGTCATCACCATCAAGACTCTGAGAATGGTAATCATCACCATCAAGACTCCGAGAGTAGAAGTCATCACCATCGAGACTCCGAGAGTGGTATTCATCACCATCAAGACTCCGAGAAAGGTATTCATCACCATCGAGACTCCGAGAGTAGCAGTCAACATATCAGCAGCAGAACAAAGTTAAATAGTGAAGCAAAATTAAAGTGAAAATGTTCTACGTATCTCATTTAAATTCTCCGTTCCATAATCAAATTCTACCAATAAGATAAATGAATCGTTTTAATAATAAAAAAAAAATCTTTCATTGAAACGTGCACTACATATACAATATTGAATTATAGATGTCCTATAAATAGTACGCGCAGTTTGTTTAGACATTCAAGGGCACTTTGGACTCAGTAACACCTGCCTCATCAAAAATAATTCAACGACAAGATCCTCTAGTGCAGCGGTTCCCAACCTTATTTGACCGTCGTACCCCTGACAGCCCATTTCTCTTAAGTTTACCCCCCACATAACAAAAATATTTGAAATATATATGTACTAAACTTCTTTGCGTTAAAAATTACACTCATTTTTTATACCTACTGTTATGTACCTCGCTTATCAATGTAGTTGACTAGGCAATAGGGATAAGACACAACATTGATTTGTGGCACACCGAATTTACATACATACATATATAGGGCACTCTGTGTTATTATTTCGTAGATATTCTAAAATTAACCCAATATAAATAAATGAGATAAAAATAAATTTCACCTTATTGAAATTTACATTTAAAAAAAAATATTATAGTAATTTAAATCTTAGGATATTGCATTTTTTCTCTGATACCGTCTCATAAGTTTCAGCTTAAAATGAAATAATACAACAAATATTGTGAAGTTTGTCGACTAGATGAGGCACTTTTATTCACTTTCTCTTTTACAGTCTAATTTTAGTGCTAAATTGTATAAATATGATGTTTAAGTACATTAGGATACATGGAAAATAAATATTTCAGGCTTTATAATTTAAGGTCATTATAAAAAAAAATTTCATAAAATTCCAGCGGCTCCTAATGCGTATGGAGGACTATCCTTTGTTACAAGATAGTAAGTACCTCTTGGAGTCGTTTCTGGCAAAAAATAGCCCATTTGCGCTTTGACATTGTTAGTGCATCCTCTATTCAGGAATGTGTTCCAATCACTACACTGGACTGACAAAAATCCACTTGGATTCATTATACTTTCTGCATAGTATATAACTCTAAAATGACTACAAAGCGTAACTGAGAAACATCCTGGCTGATTCGTTCCATTATTGGGGTAAAAATCCACGTGACCTATAACATATAATAAACTCTTACAATCCAATGAAAATTGTAAATATAAGCTGTTGAACAGATTTTAATAACGAAATTTACCAATAGGGCCTTCAAAATAACCATCTGTGTGCAAAACATCAACAAAAATGGCGTCAGTGTCCGTCAATCTTTTACTGGGAGGCAGTGCGTAAAAACATCTCGATGCTGGATCGAGGCCGGAGATACGATTGATTTTTGAATTTGTTAGTTTATAAAATTCTTTTCCTGCGAAAGAAACTATATGACCGCCTAAGCTAAATCCTATCAAGTGAAACCTTGGCACACCAACTGAAAGAAATATCTTATGTCTTCATTTGTACATTTTATATATGTATGAATGAAATCTCAATCCAATCGTACTTACGACCACGTAACTGTGCTAAAACTTTGCCCAAAGCTTCTCCGGCATATTGGACGTTCGTGGTAGCCAAAATATAATTACTAGTGGTCAAAATGGCGTGATCGAATACGAAAATGCTTACATTTCCAAAAGATTGCAAGTATCTTGCAGCTTGGACAATATTAGCATCATTGGCGCTCGATAAATAACCATTGGTTACCAAAACCACTGGCAAATTTCTGTTAAATGCCGGCAGTCGATTTAGTTTTTCTACTGCTTTGTTTATGGGAAAGATGACCTGAAATTAGATAGTAGAACCGTTTATAATAAAAAATGTGAACTTTGAAGTTCATCACAATAAAATATTATGGTGTAATTTTTTTTTTGATCTTATCATTATAGATTTTCAAAACAAAAAAAAAATTCTTATTCGCATTTCAAATTTGCAATTTTTTTGTAACAACATATGGATTTAGTGTATGTAATGGAAAACGGATTATTCCGCACATTGTGATCACGCAAAGGATAATTATTATCATTGAGTAGGGGCCGTTCAAGTATTACGTAAGCACTATAGGGGGGCGGGGGGGTCTTTGCTTTGCTTATTTTTGGTCATGGGGGGTGGGGGGGTCTAGATGGTGATTATGTTAGCAGTAGTTATTTTTTTTTTTCACATTGGCAACCCACACGTTGTATATGCTTGAAAACCAAACACATATTCGGGGATTCCCACAAATAATGAATATGCATATAGGTACCAATGTTTACGTAAGCATGGGAGGGGGGGGGGGGGGTAAGAACTTTGCTTACTTTTGCTGACAAGGGGGAGGAGGGGGTAAATAATTGTAATAAATCTGCTTACGTAATACTTGAACGGTCCCGTATTGAAAATCGCCCATACGGAATATCTGGCACTCAAGTTCTCTTTAGTATGATAGTTCGCGAATTGACTCTCGATGGATGGAATTTTCGGGCGCCAGATGATCCGTAATCGACATTTTAGTGACGTGTGCGAGATCGTTTTGCGCGGAATAATAACCGAACCGTTTGTAATGTATATACAAATGTATTATTTATGTGTGTACATATGGATATACATTAGACCGGAGTGAAAAGCGTGAATTTTGGATATCCATCAATATAACCAGTTGAAAACCTGCATCGTATCAAGAAAACGTTAAATAAAAAATATCATCAATTTTAAGAATAATTCTTGTGCCTACAACCAATCGACTTATCATATGTGTAAATTTAAATTGTACCATAAATATTATAGCCATTTAAATATTATATAAAATAAATTAAAAAAAAACTGTATTTTTTACCTGACCAGTAGTAGTGTAAAATGTTAGTGAACAATAATTTAAAAAAATATTAGATTGAAAAGCAACATTTTCGTATGTCATGCCAGTTGCTCTTTTAATTTCACTACCTAAAAAAATAAAACGATTTTAAATTAATGCATGAAAAACATCTCAAAGTAATATTTCATTTCAATTGTATGAAAAGATCTTTCTTTTGACAAAGACAAACTTTTAGTTGGTTTTCAACTTTTTGGTTGTTGCTTTTTAGTTAATTATAATTGTTCAGCTAATAGAATAAATGGTCAATAATCAGAATGAATGGTCAGTGACTGACTATAATAAATGACTAACGGCCAGTGTATTGAGGTCAGTAGACAAACATTAATTATAATAAACGGTCCGTTATAAATCAGTGTATATCGATTGGTCAGTAATTTATATTTTAATTTCATTACTTGTAAATTAACTATTTAAGATTACTGATCAACTGATAAATGAAGTGGTGAAACAAATTCATACAAACATTAATTTAAATAAAATTCTAAAATAATTCTCATAACTTATTCATTTTAATAAATTATATTACATTGATACTTACAATCTCCTTCTGTGAAAAATTGTTGTACAGCATTTATCGATTTAATTCTTTTAATGCAACTTACGAAAACGATCAAAATCAAAACAAAAGTAGTTTTACAATTTTTCATCGTAGTTTTTTGAAAATCTGATATAATATAAGAAAAAGTTACTATTATTACTATTATATTATATTATATTATGTATGTATGTATGTATGTACATATTTGAAATAAAATATGTATTTTAAATTTTACTTACATTTGAATAAAATAAGTTGTGTCTACTGAAGATTCATAACATGAATGAATATCTAAACAGCTACTTGTTCAGTTTTTATAGTATTTTCTCAAATTAACACTAAAATGACCAAAAAATAAGCGAAAGCAAAATAAACTTTGGGCGATAATGAACTATTTATAAATTTAATATGTACATATTTATATAATATGCATAGTATATAATTAAAGCCCGGACCCAGAGGGTGCCGCGTATTGTTCAAATGTTGTAAATGCATTGTTAAAGGTTTGCCGAACCTTTTTTACAAAGGATTTACAACAATGGAACAATGAGCGGCACCTTGGCTATCTTACCTCTATATATAATGTAACTAGCTGAACCCAGCATGCGTTGCAATGCCACAATAACGCATGCAATTCTCCTTCCCGTTCCCGTTCCCTTCCCGTTCTTGTTCCTATTCCAATTTGTCGTAAAAACGCAGGCAGTGAACACATTTAAAATTATTCAATTGTTTGTATATTTTACCCTAACAAAATAAAAAAATAAATATCAGCTTATGTAATGTAATTCACTACATATCAAAAAAAAATGTCTAATTTGTTGTGTGGCTTAAAAGATAATACAATTCAAAAACTTTAAAATTAAAAAGCAGGAGATATATTAAGAGAGGTACCACTTCCACCCAACCTAAAATTTGAAAAACGTAAAAAAATCGTAAGCATAAGTATTTTAGTAACTGTTAAAAAGTTTCAGTGTGATAGGATTAGCGGTTTTCGAATTACATACATACATATATCCACAGACAGACCCACAGACCCACTTATTAACAGACCCACTTATTAACATACCCACTTATTAACATACTAACATTTTTACAAGGCTTTTTTCTAAGCCACGAAAACGGGATTACTGATTGAAATCAGTCAAATGAAATTAAATCAGTCAAATTCTCCAGGTTGAATTCGCATGATCACAAAACTTCATATATTGTTATTACATATCTATGTACATACATATGTATGTAAATATATTTTACATACGATAAAGTAAAAAAATATGTGACTTAAAAAAAAAAAACAAGTTTAGCATGGTTTTTGAAGTAGCATATTGAAATTGAAATTTGGTTGTTATAATAAAGACATTAAAATTGAATTGTTAATTTCTCATATACGCTATCGAAAATTTAATTACGTATAAATTATACAGGTTTTTTACCTGTGATATTTAGTTCATAATATATGTACATATGTATGAATATCTCTAAAAGAAATATTTCAAGATATATCAAATCATGAGAAATAAGAAATCATGAAATATCATTTTTTTTCTAAAATTGAAATAAATAAGTACTCACTCACCATGCTCCGTCTTTCTTTCTCCCCTTGGAATCGTGGAAAGAGGCGCGGCATATAATAGTGATATTTAAAATTTAATTAATGTTTTGGAAAAAAAAAATCGTATTTTCAATTTATTATATCATACAGGCCAATAGTTTCTAATTAAAATAACAATAATCGTTAAATTTGCATTATCTATCTAATCTTATCTAACGTCCTAACAATATACGTTTAAGCAATAATAAAATTACAGATGATAAAATTCAATCATAAAATAACATTATTTTAAAGCTGAATTCAGCATGCGTTACAATGCCACAATAACGCATGCAATTCCCGTTTCTCGATGTGTTTCGATAAGTGAATGTTTCAGTTTCAAATTAATACTTAATAATCAAATTAAATTACAGTAATGATAATTTGTCGGAAAACCGCAGGCGGCGAACAAATTTGAAATTATTCAATTGTTTGTTTATTTTACCCTAACAACCCAGGTGGCGACGCGAAAACATTTGAAATTATTGCGTTGCAATGCCACTCATTCCCGTTTCCACCCCCGTTTACGGGCGATTTTTTTTACAGAAACCATCGCGGACATACACACAATAACTTCTGTAAGTTTCATCGCAATCGATTGAATCGACAGACAAACATTGATTTTTATATCATACTAGTAATTTTACCCGGCTTCACTCGGTATTTGTAATATAAACCGCTTAAACATGACTAATCTAATAGTTAACATTTTATTAAATTTATTTGAATAGTTTTATTTTTTATAAATTTATTTCAATACTCATTCGTTTTTTTTATTAAATTGACTGTCACGAACAAATAAACATATATAGTAAGTCTCTTATAAAAAAATATATGTACACCCACGGCGTCTGCGCCCCCAACGTCTGCGCCCCCTAGGGCTTCGCCCTCGGCGCCTTCGCCCCCGGGAACTTCGAATCCTTTGAATCGGAAAAAAGCGAATTGTTTGTTCGATGACGTAACGGATTTCTACGAACGAAGGATACATACATACATATATAAAAAGTCTCTTTCGAAATTATACATATATTAGATATAGGTACATATATAGATAAACACATCAATCCGTCCCACAGTGCGTCAACACTTTGCGACAATTTATCGACATGTTTATACTGAAACGAACACCAAAAACACCTCAATATAATCGATTACCCCAATCAGGTAGACGAACGCTTTACCGAAAGTTTCACATTTTGAAAATATTAATCCGAGAGAGAAAGCCGAGGACAAAGTGGGATGGGGGGGTGGGGGGGAGGAAGGGAGGTTCGGCGAACGGGTTAAAGGTGTCATTCATACAATAAATGTTCGTCGAGAAGTCGTAACGGCCCCGACGGGACGTCCCCAAATCAAACCGGACGGACGGACGGACACCGATCGAAATGGGCGCTGACGCAAATAAAACTTGCCCACTCCACTCCAGCATCCCTCTAATGTCCCACGAGTCCTGCTCGGGTCAGGGGAATATTTTCGGGGATATTAAGACGCGGCGTATTACGTATTCGTACAAGGGTGAGCCTAAACCTAAACCATCCTCGCCCCCCCCCCCCACCCTCCACTATACCCCTAAATGGCTAATATATATGGGCAAGCTTTCACCGACAGATTTCATAATGCTCCGTCTACATAAACATTGTCTTATAAAATTCCCTAAATATACGAAATCTAAGAAATATATTTTAAGCACCTTCTAGAACTAATTATTTTATTTTGATTTTTTTTTTTTTACATAGATATATGTATGCCAGGAAGGCTTGACAGGAAGACCCCAATGCGCCTTCCTAGACAATTAATTACAAACAGTGCAGCATTTTTATTACATAAATCACTGTATTTCGAGAATCTGAAGAACACGAAATTAAAAATTAATTAAATTAATTAAAGAATTAATCCATTGAGCCATCTATGGATTTTAGACTTGTACATACATTTTTACAAATTGTACATATATATAAATAATACAGAAGATTTTTGACATCAAGTAGGAAGATTTTTTTTCCAATTTTAAGGAACCGGATTTAGACTTGTGTATACATTTTTACATCATCATCATCATCATTTACAGCCATTCACAATCCACTGCTGGATGAAGGCCTCTCCAAAACGCTTCCAATGATTTCTGTTTTGCGCAACTGTCATCCATCTCACCCCACACATTTTCCTAATTTCGTCTACCCATCTTTCCTACGGTCTTCCTTTTACTCTTTTGCATTCTCTCGGGTACCATTCGAGCACTTCTTTTGTCCACCTTTCCTCCACGTGGCCCGCCCATTGCTATTTTAGTCTCTTTACTCTATCTACTACATATGGTCACTACCTTTGTCATAATTAATAAATCGATTAATCGAATGAGACATGATTAATTAATCGATTGAGACAATCTCCTTTTGATTTTGATTTTGATTATTCAGATTGAGACAACTCTTCAGGTGTATCGGCTTTACCGCGGTTAAGCCGATACACCTGAGGAGTTGTCTCAATCTCAATAATCAAAATCAAAATCAAAAGGAGATTGTCTCAATCGATTAATTTTATATTAAATAAATATATTTAATTTAATATTAATATTTAATAGTTAAATATGAAAAAAAAATGGTAAAAACCACTTACCTACCTACATATGTATAAACAATATAAAACACCGATATAAAATTGATTAATTCAATAAATTTTCAATAGATAGCGGTAAATTCTCTGCCAAGCGGAAACATTAGCAGCGAGCAGTACATATAGAAGTATTTTTTCTTTTGTCATGTAGCTGTAACGTACATACATATGTATGTAAATAGATATGTTCAATCGAAACGACTATTATAGTGCGGCGAGCGCTATCTCAGACAAACAGACAGACAGAATAGCGATATTATATACATACATATATGATACTCACAATCGTGAGAAAATTTTACCTTGAGATCGTGAGTATTATTTGTATCCAGTATCAATCACTGATCACGTTCATAATATACAAATAATACTTCACAAATAAAGTAAAAAACGAAAAAAAAATGTCAGAATAAATTCGAAAAATAATCAAGCATACATATGAAGGATAATGTTAAAAGCAAAGCAATGATTACAATCATTTCCGTTCACCGCACTTTTTAATCACAATTCGTGAGCACACCTGAAACACACTTTTGTATAGAACATAACACACGACCAAGGTTACATACATACAATATATACATATGTAAACATAATAACATATGTAACATTAGGGAAACCCTCCTCCTGGGCGCTTTGAAAATCGCGTAATTTAATTTCAACGTATGCTACGGCCGTTACATAATTCGCGCGACCCGTTAACCCGCTCCCGGCCAGATAGCAATATGTCTTTTGTTCTGCGACCATCTGATTTTCGCACGATATGTCCCAACCCTTTGCCGGTCCTCTCATAATTATGACGTCCTGTCCTTTTGCTGTGAACTTCCGTACCCGTCCACTCCTCTCGTTAGACGCTTTTCCGACCTTTCCGTTTGGATGTGTGGAAACATTTTTCCGACATTTTAATACGTCAATAAGACCACACCACAATGATGCATACGCACGTACTACATATGTATGTATATGAGCCGCTATATTTGAAATTCTTCATTTTTACATACCTCCTTTACGTTTCACATGGCTTTCGTGTCAGTGGTTACTAACCTCTTCTTAGTTCGGAATCGATTTTGTCGTCTGACGAAGTTTGGGTTATTATCCGATCGTTTTCAAACTTTGCCATTTTGCTCGGTTTGGTCATCAATATAAGTGGAAATGACGTCCGCCATTACGATGGTGAAAAATAATCGTAATATACACGATTTAAAATACTGCATCTTCGTGTATCATCCACACTGTCGCATTTGTCCACACTGTTCTGATCGTTTTTTCCCTTTTCGCCCTCTTCTCGCTATGGCAGATTGATCCATACTCATGATCAAAGTTTACGGAGAGAATTGGTGATTTCTCAATTAGGTTTTTTTTATATACATTTATTTTTTATATATTGTCTTAATTTTATAAACAAAATATAGAAGAGGCTATTTTTTAAAAAACATTTTTTATTATTGTTACGTACACCGCGTAAGTGCAATCGGATTCAGCCGAATAGAATCCTAGAGACCGTGCGACCGTGATAATTGGTTTCGAGGATTATCTGCAAACGAAGTGCTGTTGGCTTATCGGCGATAGCAATACTCGATCGGTCCCGTGGAGTTCTCAGAACTGACCCATACCGTGGGACCGAATGTCGTGGGAATACATATCCGAATACGTGACTATACAATAGGTAAACAGATTAGACGTCCTGAGAGATCTACCCCTTATAAGGCGGTACTTAGGCGATATCAGGTCATTCTGGACTGAGCACTGCCAGTGCGTGTATCTCCTTAATCATCAATAAATGCTGTGAAACGACTTTGGCCATTTACTTGGATCCTTCACCCACCCCTACGCAACATTATTTACAATAGTTAAAAATACCGGTGGACTGTAATTCGTTTATTCTGCTTTTCCGAGATTCCGAGCAAATCGAATAAAAATGAGTGATAACAATATGTGAATTAAGTCAAACCAAAACAGTGTTTTTGGAACTGAAAATCGGATTTTTGCCACTTTCAAATATATCGACTCATATACCGTCCACCTTAATATTACCACTCGAGTTAGTACGTATAGATAAAAAAAAAATATTGAGGTAGAAAACCAATCCTTATGAATGTGGTGAAATAAAAAAATGGCCAAATAAACGTAACATAACACAGAGAAAAAATCCGTAAAAAAAATATACTTTTGAAAATTCACTAGACAATTAATTATAAGTATTTTAAAACAATAAAAAACTATTTTAGCTCAATCAATATAAAAAAAACATCTGACTATTGATTTCAATACTCACTTTGAGCACAACAATACTAAATTTTGAGTTAAAGACCGCAAAAGCCAAAAAACTGTAAAAATCGCGCAGTTTTTTAAACGCTCATATCTCGTAAGCGATCACTAAGCAACAAAAATCATTATCTTATTCGAATTCAGTGGGTCAAATTTAGTAAAGATTGGTTAGTCTCCGCTCTGGTAATTTTTTTTTTTTGTTGCTCAGTGTTATTATTTGTCAAATGAAGTTTGACTAAAATGACAAATCCAAATATATGTATTTATTGTCGCCATGTCTCGGAGATTGAGAGGGACGAATTTTGAAATCATAACATTTTACGTATGCAAAAAGGTATGCTTTCACTAAAGACGATTATTTTAATATATTCTAGTCGCTTTGGCGAAATTCGAAATTGTCGTTTTGTAAAAAAGTTTACTTTGCGTCTCTGAGGTTAATCGAATTGTAAAAACGTGTCGCTTTAACGAACACAGCTTTCCGAATAGTCGTAACGTGCAGCGAACGTCAAACTGTGAATTTACACAAAGTAGAACGATGCATTTCTATCGAATGCATATTACGTATAGTTTTTTGTAATTTTTTAATTAAATTTTTAATAACCATTTTTCCTATTACGTTGTACCAAAATTAAAATAAGATAATAGTATAAATGTAAAATATATAATGATCACTGGATCAGTAGCTAGTATTTATAATAAACCAAAGATATATTGTGTTTATATATCTAAACAGTAAAAAGTATTTAAAAATCAAAATTAAATTCAGAAAACAATCTAGATATAAAAAAAAACATGAAAAAGTAATTGGAAAGAAAGTCGCTAGAAGATTTCGTATTGTTATATAAAGTAATTTACCACTCAAATAAGTACGTTCAGTTAAAATAAAAAAATATAAAGGTTGAAAACCAGCCCTTATTAACGAAGTAAAATATAGAATTTGGTCCAATAAATGCATGATAGGTCAAGAAAAAAAAAATTTGACACTTAAAATTCACTAGATGATTAATTATACGCAATTTTAAAGCAATCAAAAATCATTATCAATAGAAATAATAATTAAAAAAAACTGTAGTAAAATATAAGATTTTTAAAAATAACCTATTCTAAGTTTTGTATATAATAGTAAGATATATAAAAAAAATCTAATTGAGAAATCACAATGTCTCTCCGTAAACATTGATCATGAGTATGGCAAAGTGCTCAATCTGCCATAGCGAGAGGGGGGTGAAAAGGGATAAAACGATCAGAACAGTGTGGACGATAGACGTCACCGTGAACGAAGATGCTATATTTTCAAACGTGTCTATGACGATTATTTTTCACCATCGTAATGGCGGACGACATTTCCACGTATATTGATGACCAAACCGAGCAAAATGGCAAAGTTTGAAAACGATCGGATAAGAACCCAAACTTCATCAGACGACAAAATCGTTTCCGAACTAGGAAGAGGTTTTCAATAGCACTCATTTTTAGCACAGAAATATTAGATTTTGATTTAGAGACTACAAAAGTAAAAATCTGTAACAATTGCGCATTTTTTTAAACGCTCATATCTCATAAAAGAGAAGAAATCAACCAAAATTATTAAAGCATTCGAGTAAAATGGATTGAATTTAGTCATTTTTTTTTTTAGTTTCCGCTCCGGTGGGTAAAAAACTTTATTGTTGCTTAGTGTTATTTCCATACAGCAATACAGGTTTGTAATGTTTTAAAGCTGAACTTATTTATTTATTTACTTATATAAATTATACCACAATGGCATTAAAAAATGATTAAATTATCAGCAATGTCAGAGAAATCTAAAAAAATACATGAAAAATAAAAATAAATAACAAAAGTACTGTTGCATAGGGATGGGTGGAGGATCCAAAGAAAAGGCCAAAGTCGCTTGATAGCATTTATTGGGTGATGGAGGAGATCCACGCACTGCCAGCGCTCTGTCCAGAATGCCTTCATATAGCATAAGTACCTACTTATAAAGGGCAGTTCGCTCACTGCATCTTCCTCGACGCGTTTGTTTACCTATTATTATAGTCACGTACCATATATGCAGTCGCACGGTCTCGGTCACGGTCAGTTCTGAGAACTTTAGCGGGAAGCGACCGAATGCCGTTACCGACCACTGAGTCCGTTCGGGGGTCTCCGTTGTTAACCGACAGCACTTATAATCCTCGAAAACAAATTATAACGGCGGCTTCTTTTAGAATATGCTACAGTACTCTTCGATCTTTGAACCAACTTAGGCAAATTCACATAAAAAATGTATATATAAGATTATCTCCAGATACTGCATGTACAAACCCTCCCAATTTTCTATATAAAATTCGTTTAAAAGTAATAGCGACGCATAAAGGATACCTGTCACTGTGAACCAATTTGAAAAAAAATATTAAATAAAAAAAACCCCTATTCAATATACCTGTTTGAGATTGAAGGACCCTGTTCGAAGGACCATGTTTGAAATTTTATGAGAATTATGTTCGGGATCCAGAATGTTCAAATGAAATTCGTCTCTCTCTCTTTGTCTTACATTTATTGTAATTTAAAATACACTTTTCTTTATTTCTCCATAAGTTGCGTGCCGACGACTTCTGTGTATACGAGTGGGTCTCGAGCGACTGATTTCACGTGTCTATACTTCCGAACTGCTCAGTGATGTGAACAGTTCGTCTAAGAGAAGCGTCTCGGTTGACCACTTCTACGTGTCTCTACGTGTCTGTCTGACTGTGCGTGAGCATTTAAACTTATAGAGCATTACAGTGAATGAAGTGAATGATAGGTCGTAACAGCTATGAACGGAAGTCTGTCCAATACCAATGATTATGAAAACGTGCTTAAAACAGAATTAGAACCTAAAATTGTTCAGCGATTTTGGACAATGATAATAAAACAGAGGACAATCATCCGGGGCGGATTAACCAACACACCCGACGGGGATGAGCATCACGGTTTGAGGATGCGTGGATCTAGCCGTGGCGCTAAAATGAATGGGCGGATTGCCTAGCAAAGCCTGGATTTCGAAGCCCCGCATAAACACGGTACGCAAAGGTCATTTTGGGATCCTTTGATCATTTTTAATAAGAAGCCTTTGATAAGGCCTTTTCAAAGGCGGTTCACGCGATAATAGTCCTTTTTGAAAGGCCACGTACACACACACCACACATCATATGTACACACACACACACACACACAGTGACACAAAATGTCGAATGCGATTGCAGAGTTGCGATTGAAACTACTGCGATTATCCTCTTATTGGAAAAAAAAGGAAAAACTGTACTCTCGACTGAAACGGATATAGAATTGATTGAGTGAAAACCGCGCCGCGCCGTGTATTTCTTCCGGAAGATCGGATAAAAATCCGGGAAATTCGATTCAATCCAGTCGGTGACGCCAAGTGCACTTTATGTGGTTTATACTATGTAAAATATTTGCAATTAAACAGACAGAACTTTGATCCAGGAAACTGGATTATTTCATTATCAAACATATCGAGATACTATATTAACTGCAACAACTTTGCCTGAAATAAAATCCAAAACATTCAGACTACTCGTGTAAGGAAAATTTTAGCTCAATTTTTGGTCTGAACTTTTTCTGACTTAGATTTAAAAATATTTTAATAAACTTGCATACATACATATGTACATATATATATTGTACACATTCGTTTTTTTATGTCCGGTAGTAACGAAGAAGAAATAAAGATACTTATTAAATAAAAATGGAGTGCATTTGGACGATGACAAAAGATAGCCATATTTTTTTTAAATCAAAAATGACACTTTGCCTGAAGAAAAAGATCTTCGATCAATGTGTTTTACCAGTGGAGAAGTATGAATGTGAAACTTGAACATTGAACGCCAATATGCTACAAAAAGTCCAATGCACTCAAAGGAGTATGGAACGCTGTATGCTAGTCATAACGAGGAATGTCAGAAAATGGAATACGTGTGTGAGAAGTACATATGACTAGGGTTGTGGATACAGTGGATAGAGTGAAGAGATTGATATTACAATGATACATAGTGTACAAAAGAAGTAATAGAATGGTAGCCGAGAGAATGCAAAAGTATAAAGGGAGGCCGTAGAGAAGATGGGTATAACGAAATTAGAAAAATGTGTGGGGTGAGATGGATGAGAGTTACGCAAACCAGATACGAGTGGAAGCGTGTCGGAGAGGCCTTCATCCAGCAGTGGATGGTGAATGGCAGTATATGTATGATGATATTTATTTTTCCCGGATTTACTTTATCCTACCAACTTGCAATATGTCAAGACTCGTTTTCCCAACTTTTTCGGTGTATTTCACCGTCGAGTTTGTATATACATATGTTATACAAACTCGACATATTTCAAGTATGTTTTCAAAATATATTTTCACCAATTCAAGCAGTGAAAATGTATCACACAATGAATTTACAACGTTTAACTCAACCCAATCTTAAATGAATAGGGCCAACCCTTACTTAACTTAACCTATCCTAACCCTTAAATAATACCAACCCTAACAATCTAATCTTAAATTAATAAAACCAACCCTGAAAATGTAACTGGTTGTGATTTCACTGAAAATATATTTTCACTTGAAATATGATTTGACTGTGACATGTATGTACATATGTACAAAACACACGAAAATGTTTTACTCAGTGAAATACTTATACTTAAATATATCAAGAATTGATTTTTAAATATTTTAAAGGTGTGTTAATAACTAAAAAATCTATGAATGATCACAATTTGTCTCGTTTATTAAAAATATTACATACGTGTATACAAAAAAAAAATATTTTTGTATACAAAATACAAACTCCTGTTTAAGCGGACGAAAAGTTGAGAAAACGAGTTTTGTCCAACTTTCATATATGTACATATCTATGTAAATACATATATTTGTCTCATCCTCTACATAAAATAAGATCAAAAAAGGTTTTCGACTGAAAAAATTCCGACAAAATTAAAAGTTGAAACACTACTTTAAAATAAAGACAATAAACATCACTGATGATTTCTTTATTACTAAATTATATACACAAGTGTTTTTCTTACTATCTTAAAATATGTACGAGCAAATATTGATATTTCCGAATAACAAATACACATGTTATACGATACTACTATATACCTAACGAGACACATAAATAACAATCAAAATGACTTGCATGAAAATTGGGCATGCATATAATAAATACATATTATATATTATACATAAAATTGTAATCCATATGTATGTATATTTTCATACAAATGTCCTTTTACAACGGCAGGCCGTTTCTATTGTGTTAATGGACCCAAACTAATCCTTTTTCCCGTCGTTTAACGCTTAATTTTCCAAATTATAAAATTCCCCTAATTAAAATCTACCCTTACGCACTTACGCCCGAGTAATCCTTAAGTTTTCCAATCAAAGTTAATACTAAAAAAGGGCGGACCGCGAGGCAAACATGCAAAGGATAAAGGTATCAGCGCAAATTGGAAACATGTTCCAATTTGCCTTAACCCTCAAACGACCTACGGGGGTAGACGATTTGCGCCCCGCCAAAAGACGACCCTTTCAATCACGTCGCCAACTTCGATCCGCATTGAAATTGAGACGATTAATTTGAGCGATTAAGGTCAGAAAAGTAACCTTGATATATTGTACACCCATTAAAATGCACGTATGTATATATGTATGTAGAAAACGCAATTTATCTTACGAAGAGGCATAAATATAGTGATTGCACATTAACATTTCAACTAGTGCAAATGAACATAACAATACTAACACGAACGACCGAATTCAATTTCAGATATGAAACAGTCACAAATGATATCGTACAATCGGTAAATTCATATACAAATTAGTGATGATAGTAATTGACTTCAACGAATTGCGTATGAGTTTGTGTGTGTGTGTGTTAAAGCATAATTTACGATCACTAAATATTTTATATCAGTCTAATTTAATTTATTTATTATAGTTTTCGGCTTTCGAAGTGCTAGGGTTGATTTCACCCTTTTTTACGGGTATAATTTAGCCGGTCGGTGCTAGTAGACGAAAAAGGACACGGGCCCAAAATTGCGACCGGTATATAAAATTAGGTCCTCGTAAAGGACCCGATGAAAATTTCCCAGCTGCCCATCTATATATTGAAACATTAAAAGGAAAACATTTACCCTCTTAAACGGCTTAATTAACATCGTAATGAGCGGATAACGTTTACGCCTGCGAAACAATTTTTCAAATTAACACTATCTTACGCATCGGTTTTTATTTCATATTGCTGATTGAATCATCAACTAAAATAAAGTCGGCAAAAAAACATTCGAGACAAGAAACGAGCTTGCTATATTCAGTACTAGTATTTTTACCCGGCTTCGCTCGATATTTGTTGTAATATTAACCGCTTAAACATGGCCAATCTAATAGTAAACATTTTATTAAATTTATTTTAATATTTTATTTAAATTTATTTGAATATTCATTTGTTTTTTTTATTAAATTGAACTTCACGGATTCTACGAACCAAACAAACATACATACATACTAAGTTTCTTTTGAAATTATATATTAGAAGATGACTACATAGTGTACAAAAATTAACCTCTCACGCCATTATTATTAGTTTCATTTACTTATAGAGTTTACTTTCGATTTCCCATGCTAATGCATAAAGGGAGTACGGGACCGGATAAACGAAAAACACTGATAATCCGAAATATCAATTTTTGACATCGTTTCTATTGTTGTGGTGACAAGACACTCGTGCATTGAAAACTCGGATCATTTCAATCACAATCAATCCATTCCTCGATGTTTTCCCGATCAGCAGATTAATTTTCCATCAATCTGCATATTTCAGAGATATGTATCATTTGCCTCGATCCCTTCACAAACCGATAAATCTATTTCCACGCCAGGAAGAATCTTTCTCCATGATCGAACCTGTGTTATTGGTTTTACTTTCGACCTAGATTTCGCTATTCCGTATAACATCCAACTACGCAATTTTTTGTCCAGAAATTGATCAAGTCGTCATCTTTCTCAGCAAGTGTTTTGAAAATACCAGGATGGTAAAGCCGTTTCATTTATGACATGACCTGTTAAATGAGACTTATAACATAGGCGGTATAAAATTGGCTATCATGAGACCGTTGTTTGTTTCAAATATTCGATTTTGATTTTTAAATGCTTTTTTTATTATTACTAAATTATGTTCACAGCACATCTTATATCTATTTTAATAGCTACTGATCTACTGATTATTTTCTATTTTAAAATTTTAATTTAATTTTCTTAGTAATCATAGAATTATATTATTCTAATGTTAATGTACAGCATAATAGGAATAAGAGCTCAAAAATCTATTTGCAATCCTTATAAATGCTCATAATACATATAATACTTAATATTAATTAAAGGCTCTCTAAAGTCGATGACCTAAAGTTGTTTCAAATATACATAGTTTTATTCGGATGAAAAGTAGCATTATGTATTAACAATACTACTTTCTGTGGCAACCCATTACTTTTCAAAAAATCTGTCATTTCAACAAACTATTTAGTTTTGAACTAATCTCCCAAAGTATCTCTATCAATTCATGCTCATTTTTTATTATAATAATAAACAGGAAGGTTTATTTATTCCAGTCCAGTGATCTAGGTTTTTTACAAATGCAAAAAGTAATTAAATTAATAACTGAACATGCGTATCTAAGAAAAAAATCCCACTGATCAACCGATGCTCCAAATCCACTCTTTTGTACGTGTTCTCATTTAAAAAATATATATGTTTATACGTATATATTATATGTACATATGAACATATATATTTCAAGCACGGATAATCCGCAAACCGTCACTATACCCAGAAGAAACTCCTACCACGCTCAATTGGAATTCTCGTTAAAATATGTACATATAAAGTAAAATAAATTCCTCATGCAAAATAGATTGAGACTGGAAATATATTTTTTGCGGATTCATATTCTATTTTTAAGCGCAAGTAGATTTAACCGATAGGTGAATTTAATATGAGAGAAAAAGTCAATGGAGTACTCCCTCGTCTTCAGAATAATATTTAGCAATTACAGTAAGAAAGAGAATCGAATATCAAAATAACGTACAAAACATAAATATTTCGCATAAAAGCAAACAAGAACAAAACGTAAAATAGGAAGGTTAAAACGAACAAAAAAAAGAAATGTAAGAGAGAGTAATGAATAAACTCTTTGTAATACTCAAAATGCACATTTTCCAAATGGAGAAAAGCCAGCCGGAAGGGAGGGGAGGGTGGAGGAGAGGAGTGAAAGAAGGGATGCTCCTCTCCCTCTCGGAAAAGTTCGAATTGGAAACCTCCGAGTTGAACGGTCCTCGTGGATGAATGAGGATAATGGCATTATCCTTAGCCGCGGTACACTCTTGAGTCTTCGAGTAGTAATGGCCGACGACAATTGCGCCCCCTATTTAATTGTGGAAGTTCGAGGGCGTCTCTCGAGGGACACCGGAAGTTGCCCCCCCCCCCTGCCTTCTCACCAATCCCCCCCTGCTCCCTTCCCCTGAGTCGGCTTCCGGAAGCGGGAAGATTCAAACTCATCAGTATTTTAACTTAAAGGCTAAGCGTAGGTCTTTTGCGACACAATATCGTTTGGTGTATTACGTGAGTGCTTTCAAGAACAAAAAATAAATCTATATTAATATAATTTCGAAAGAGACTTTGTAAGGTTGTAAGGTTTGGTTGGGAGCTTCAAAAACAAATTCAAGTTTCTATGACGATGGTTGAATATTATTACTTTATCTATGTATGTACATACGTAGTAACAATAGATGAAGTTTTGTGATCATGCGAAAATTCCAACTCGAGATTATGACTGATTCGAACTCAGAATCGATCACTGATCACGTTTTCATGATCTATAAAAAATGTGTGTGTGTGTCTGTGTATTTTGGGAATTTTTTTTAGATTCAAATAAATTTAATAAAAAAACAAATGAATGTTTACTATTAGATTTACCATGTTTAAGCAGTTTATATTACAAATACCGAGCGAGGCCGGGTAAAACCACTGGTTGACTATATAAATAAACAGTTCAAGAAAATAAACATATCAATGAATCGACACCGTTAATGCAACTTGGGTATTTTATTTTATTACTAGTAGTTATTACTTAGGTAATTTATTTTATTTATTACTTCAAAATAATTTTTAGGGAAGCGAAGGATATCAATTTTGATATAATATAGTTTGTGTGCGTAAATGTACATACATACATATGTGTATATAGTCAACGGAAATGTGCAAGCTGCAAAGAAAATAAAATTATGTAGGTCAAGAAATTATTACAAGATTTGACCCAAAAGAAAAGTCAGCCTGAATAAAACCATAAAAAATCAATGTGGATTCGCCTGCTGTTTTTTTAAACATAAAACAACATTCAACCTCACTTGAAA
This sequence comes from Arctopsyche grandis, assembly GCF_051622035.1. NCBI lineage: Eukaryota > Metazoa > Arthropoda > Insecta > Trichoptera > Hydropsychidae > Arctopsyche > Arctopsyche grandis. The sequence continues at coordinate 30,010,672 of NC_135357.1, forward strand.
TCTAGAAAAAAATCAAAGTTACCGTTTTGCAAAGATCCATTTATTTCATTATTGTCACCATTATCGTGTAATGTTGCTTTGAAGTTCATTGAAATTAACAATAGTTTCGTTTATCACGGAACTTAATGCATTGTTAGCATAAATTTGTAGCAATTCTGAATACTGACCAAAAGTCACCAAACTAACAAATTATTATTGTTATAAAGCAGTGGTCGGGAAGCGGCGGTTTTTTGTATGATAAAGAGCAGCTTAAAACCTACGTTTTAAGCTACTTTAAACCGCCGCTTCCCGATTTGGTATATCAAAATTATATAAATGGTGATATTCATTCGTATATTACCATTTGTTTTTTTTTAAATATCGATCAAGATAAAGATAGTTTAGGTATAAACTTCATCGAATGGCCAGGAAACAACTCGGATCTAAATATAATCGAAAATATGTATGCAAAATAGGCAACAAAATTAGAGATAAGAAACCAAAAACCATAAAATAATTAAAATACATTATTTATGATGTATGCTACAATGAAATTAGTGATAAATTATTAAAAAAATAATATGAATCACTACTTAAACGAATAAAACTATTTATTAAAAACAAAGGGGGTCCCATTAAATATTAATATAAAAAAACATTTTTATTTGTATTCCCTACTATTATTTGAAGTCCCCTTGATATGTTGAAAAGCTTGAAGAAGAAAAAAAATCCGTTTTTATCGATTTTTTGATTTATGAAATCTACTCCAGGTATAAAAAAAAAGTTCATTTTTACTCCAAATTTACAATGATTCCCCTCATAATGTTATCTATTGACGAAATCGCTTTTTTTTTTGCTGCATATTGATGAAGAGGAATTGTAGAAAGTAATACGAAAACTTTCATTGTAAATTCTTTTCCTAGACTTTTAAAATATATCGTTATTTGCATTTGATGCAACTGATAAGCTTCGCTTTGCTCTGGGTGTATGTACATACATACATACATACATACATATATACAAAGTCTCTTTCCAAATTATATATTAGAGACTAGCTGTATTACCCGGCTTCGCTCGGTATTTGTAATATAAATCGCTTAAACATGACTAATCTATTAGTAAACATTCTATTAAATTTATTTGAATAATCATTTGTTTTTTTATTTAATTGACTGTCACGGACAAACAAACATATATAGTATGTCTCTTTCGAAATAATACCTAGAGGGTGCAGCCCCCGCGGCTGCACCCTCTAGGGCTTCGCCCCCGGCACGAAGCCAGCTTCGCCCTCAGCGCCTTTCCCCCCGGGGACTTCGAATCCTTTGAATCGAAAAAAATCGAATTATTTGTTCGATGACGTCACGGATTTACGACCCAACGAACGAAGGTTACATACATACACACAAAGTCTCTTTCCATATTATATATTGGATATGTAGGTATTCTACCAACAGGTTGATCTTCACTTTTGTTCGAGAAGATTTCACAAAAGTTGCACCATCGAGAGTACCAGACCACAAAGAAACGAATACCAACAGTGTAGGCAGATTCTCGCACCCAACTTTCGCCCCATCCTAACCCGCCAGGTAAGGGTCAGACAAAGTGATTCAATTTGAGCGTTCCTTGTTTACCAGCACACACCTTTGTGAGCGGTGAATCGGAAAGCAATGGGGTATCGGTGTAAACTCGTTGAACACGATTATCTCGCACCGACTTCGTCTTTCTCGCCGATACGGACCGAATTCAAAATCGATCCGCGATTAATCGAAAGCCATCTCTAATATTTGCTTAGGACGAGTCTTATTAAAAAACGGAAACTCGAGTCGAGGCGAAATTTCCAGCTAGAGCGGTCCACAGACCCCGGACAAAAGTTACACGGGTGTCGCCCGATTTCGGAACACGCAATCTAACTTGCCGATATTTATTTATCTTCGATCGGAGAAATTCATGCGCAGATTGTCTCGATCGATCTGTGTGATTTTGATACTTGGATTTATATGTATTATATAATGCGAAGGCGGGCAGGCTTCCGTTCAGGTAAAAACCAATATTTACTCGATGAGAATACGCGTGTTCAAAGTTAAAGTTACAATGAATTGAAGAGCTTGAAGTTGAAATAATTGTATGTATGTAAGCTTATTGTAAAAAACTAAATGTATGTAAGCTTATTGTAAATCTTATTAAGAGGGCTGTACACCCGAAACCTTAATTTTGTTACAGTTTCTTTCTTCGATATATATATTGAGTGTATGTATCTATGTATATGTATGTATATGTATGTATTCGATATATATATGAGTGAATGCGACAATATATATCAATATATATATTGAGTGAATGCGACAGTTTCGCGTCGACCAGATAAAACGTGTTTTAAATTGACAAAATCGAGGTTTCGTATTCTACTATTTTCTCCTCCAAAACTGGACCAATTTTAAAAAAAAATTCATCATCGGTATGAGAAAGATATTTTCTGTGCATCTATCGGCGTATTTTTTTTTAAATCGACCGTTAAATAATCACGCTAGACTCTTTTCGTGGGTGTAAAAAAGAGGCGATTTTATAGATGTTTGGCGGCTCCTAGCTCCTATAAAAAATAATTAATCAAAAAAAGAAAACCATAGATGCACTCCAATGGTGGAAATCCATAGCATATTAAAAAATAATTTCTCTAGTGCCATAATTGAGGTAGGGAGAAGTATAGTACGTTTGTATGGACAAGGCGCTGCTGTCCAGCCCTCTTAACAATTAGATACAACATAACTTCTTATTGAATACTTATCTCGCAGATAAAACTCCGTGAAGAGATATACTTTTAGCCGTGAAATGTCAGATTTGACCATAAATCAATATATATCGTGTATTACCCTACAAGAAGCTTCACGCCAAATTTGAAATTTATATATACATATGAGAGTTAAAACTATAAATATTTATATATTATAGATAACGAGAACCAATAGAGCAAATTTCATAAAATACAGAGTGAATTATAGGCGTTTAATTAATTAAAATTGATAAGTCCGTGTCATGGCGAACAGTTTACGCCTTGTTAAACAACGCTTGTTAAACGTCAGGAAGATTTACTTTCCCTGTTTTTAAAACGCGTTGTATACGATATTTTATCTCCAACGTAATGGCAGACGATACATTAACGTGTATTGATGACCAAAATGAGCAATATGGCAAAGTATGAAAACGATCGGATAAGAGATAAAAATGACCACTAACACGAAAGCCATGTGAAACGTAAAGGAGGTAAGCAAAAAAAGTAGTCTGAATTCTAGGGCTAGTTTCTAAATATATGTATGTATGTACATACATTAGACTGGAGTGAAAAATGCAAATTTTAGATTTTCAACGATGGGCCTATTGAAAACAATGTCTTGTGCCTTCAACCAGTCGATTTATCTCGACAAAAATTTCATTTATTTTAGAATAGTTTCGATTTTTCACTATTTTAATAATAAAAAACCCTCATTCATCACCTATTGCAGTTAGATTGGGTCGATTATGATTAGTTTTAATTGATTAACGAGAATTCAAAGTCACCATTTTGCCAGAAATACAAAACGCGCCACGTCATTTTAAACGAAACTATAAGTTATTGAAAACTTTTTATTAAAGAGTATTTATCTTTATTTTAAAAACAAAAAATTCTGAAAAAATATGTGTATTTTATGAAATACAAGCAGGATAAAGCTACCTATTTTAATATAAATTTGACAGAATACACATATTATTTTATGACAAATCTCTTAAAATATAAGATGCGGTAGATTCATTGAATTATGTCAGATGCAGAAACAAAAGCTTTCTGATACTAATCACCAACTGTCATTTAATTGTCTTTGGTAGCCAATGACAGCCAATTTGTAACACTACTCCACATATTTTGGAATGAAATAAGTTTGATACATCGAACCGTTTCATACTTTTGATTGGAAAAAATTACTGCATATTCAAAGTTTCAACTCAATTCATTTTAAAGGAGACAAAACCAAAAAAAAGTTAATAGGAAGGGATTTGAATATAAAGAAATATACAAATTTCGTTTGATAAAAAATTCAACGGAAATGCAAAATGCAGAAATTCAATAATTATAGTTAAAAATGCAACATAACGGTTAGGCATGGTTGCCAGCGGTCTCCGTGACGAGACAGAATGTTAAATGACAGAAAACGCAAATATCGGAAGGCAAAGATCGAAAATCGAAAGATCTTAAGTCGAAAGATCAAAAAAAAAATGGTGCATGGTAAACGGTACAAACTCACTTAATTTGCGCGAGCAGGATACAGCAGGAACAAGAGGAACAGGCTTTTCCTCCCGTATTAATGTGCGCGCGCAGAATATGGGAGGAAAAGCATGTTCCTCTTGTTCCTGTTGTATCCTGCTCGCGCAAATTAAGTGAGTATGTACCGTTTACCATGGACCATTTTTTTTTGATCTTTCGACTTAAGATCTTTCGATTTTCGATCTTTGCCTTCCGATATTTGTCATTCTGTCTCGTCATGTAGACCCGGTTGCCAGATATCCCTATTTGAGCGAGACTGTCCCGAGTTCAACAGACAAATCCCGAGTCCCGCATTGCCTCTGAAAATCCCGACTTCACAAAATTTGTTTATGTACGTTGACTTCAAAAGTAACACATTCCAATTTCAATTTCTTGTCCTTAAACCAAACATGAAAATCAAATTTTCTTCAATTAAAGAATTAACAAAATTATTAAATACTAGTTGTTTTACCCGGCTTCGCTCAGTATTTGTAATATAAACAGCGTAAACATGACGAATCTAATAATAAATATTAATTTGTTTTTTATTAAATTTATTTGAATTGAAAAAAAATCGACTCGTTGTCATAGAAATTTTGACTTGTTTACGAAATTTCCAACCAAAGATACAATCTTACATACAAAGTCTCTTTCGAAATTCTATATTTGATTATTTGAAATGTTGTCCTTCTATACGAAGATGTATGTCTTTTTATTAAACAAATTTTTACTGAAGCAAACGAGAAAAAAAACAATGTATGAAAAATGGATAATATTTTTTAAAGATCGTTCCGCTTGCAATAATTTGAATAAAATTGTGGCCCACATCCTCAATTCTACATTCCATTGCAATTTGCGAAAGAATGTTTAATCTAAAGAGTGCAAACTGGAGAAAAACAGATTATTATTAAAAACCGTAGAAACTGAATTAATGCGATTATAATGACTTAAAAAAATTTATATCAAGCAAAGCTGGCGAACATATTTTGAAACAAACTAAAATCTAGGAAAAAACTTTTAATAAAACTGTTATGATTGTATACATTTTTGCATTTAAAACAAAATGTAATTCCTGTAATTGTATCCAATATATGTATGTATTTTAATAACTGTGATTCCTGTGGATTATAAAATGTCTATTTTTTATATGTTCTCATCTACATATGTATGTGTGTATACATACATATATATATATATATATATATATATATATATATATATATATATATATATATATATATATATATATATATATATATATATATATATATACACACACATATTTATGTACATTATACCTATATATTATAATTTAATTAAAAATATTTTTTCCTTATTTCTTCATCAATTCTTAAACTAATTTTTTTTTTTGATCGTTTGAAATAGTGAATGTCCCGATTTGTGATTTTGGAAATCAATGGAAAATATCACATTGATGTTTTACGAAAAATATTCTGTGGAACTTTTTTATCTTTGACAACTTACGTTATATAAAATTCAGTAAAATTGACATACCAACACAATATGTAGATCAAAGCACTCGGCTCCACTCAGGTAACGGTATTGATGAGAGCAAACTGTTTTCAAAATTGCCACATTTCAAAGCAAACTTCATGTACTACATTTTCATAAAAAAATAGTAAAATTACGCACGAAACAAATGAATATCGTTAGAATTTTTAAATAAAATTTTCAATGAAAACAAAATCCTAATCGCCTTAAACGTAACGGAATTAAATCCATATACATATAATTATATAGTTTAAATTTGTATTTCGCATCAACTTATGAAACTTAATACTATTTAATCAAGTTTGCATACAAAATAAATCCCTAAAAATAATTTATAATACACCCATATATACTAACTTGAAAAAACTACATGCCATATATAATATTCCGTTTGTTACAGATATTACTAACAAACTAACCAGTAAATTCTATGACAGAATCACTAATAACCATACTAACACACTTGTGAAGAGTCTCGGTGATTACAACAAAATGTCTTTACCCTTCAGGTATAAACACAGATTACCTAAATACAAACTGCTTTAGATCATCGACTTTAGAGAGTTTTTAATTAATATTATGTATTAGATGTATTATGAGCATTTACAAGAATTGTAAATAGGCTTTTGAGCTCTTTTTCCTATTATGTTGTAAATTAACATTAGAATAATATAATACTATGATTACTAACAAAATTGAATTAAAATTTTACAATAGAAAATGATCAGTAGATCAGTAGCTATTAAAATAGGTATGAGATGTATTGTGAACATAATTTAGTAATAATAAAAAAAACATTTAAAAGTAATCAAGTATGCCATTTAAGGTACGTCGCAAATGAAGGCACACAACCAAATAACCCAGTGGTAGTCCGCCTCCAAATATCCGGACATTAATTATCCGGAAAGACAGTTTCGAATGGGATTAAAGTTGAAAAGAGTCCGAGAGGAATTGTTTTCTCGGTTCGCAATCGCTGATCTTACACATCCGCCAAAATTCGTCGGAAAAAGAAGCGAACGAACAATCGAATAGATTTATGCGGTCCACTCTATCCGACAATTTTCCGGATAGTGTCCGGACACATGTGCTGTCGTCTCTAATCAGATCGGGACACGGCATTGTCGTGCCGGATATTCCGGACCGTGTGCCAGAGAGGTGCAATTTAAAATGCGAAATTATTTTTAAATTGCGAAACGCGTGCTAAACAGAAAGCGGTAAAAACTCCATGGAAAAAATCAAGCGCTTGCATTATGATGTAAATAATTTATATAATATTGTAATAGATACATATGTATGCGCATTTTCATAAATTTGTGAAAGGGAGAATGTAATTTTTGTAGGACAATTTAAATTCCTTTGTGTCTAGGGTTTTTTATTGTCTCTTTTATCACAATAAGATTTGCGCAAAAAATGTATTAGAATGAAATTAAAATTCAGCTTTTATTCATTGCGTTGTCTTATGTAAAATGTATGAATTAAATTACCGACTAAACTTCTTTTTAAATACATTAAATATAATATTCATATGAGATCATTATTTTCAACTTAGAGTACTATGTTTTTTAGCTTTATTAAAAATTGTACTTAAATCAAATTTTCAGTATTTTTTAAATTTTAGAATTTTTTCGTTCTTATTTAAATGATTCTGAGCAGTATTAGTACTTAAAGAAAAACAAAATTATAAAGAAAACTTAAATTATGTTCAGTTACTAAATTACGCTATCTTTACATTTTAAAATTTAAATTCAATTTAATTAATTTAATCAAAATTAAAATTTAATTTATTTTAATTAATATGGCTTAATTTAAATTTCTATAATTAATTAATTTTAAATATTAAATTTAATTTTGACTAATTTTAAATATTTTTTATAAATTTATCTATTAAAAGTAAAATTTAAACTAGACATAAATTAATTTCCAATTACATTAGGCAAAAATCCAGCTCGGGATTCTTATGAAAACAAAAATACCGCAGTTGCTGCTTCACGGAGTTTAAAGTATTTCATTATTAGCCCTATTGTATTTTTTCTATGTATGAATATGTTTTAGAGAGGTCATGGATTCAATTTCCGTCCAATAGCGACGCTGCTGATGATATCTTGTGGTTATTAAAAAAAAAAAAAACACAGATCGACCGATTTTTCAAGCTTATTTTTTGTGACGGAACCAATAAATTGATATCCTCCAGCTCAGTTTTTCATAAATTTGAGTTATTAGCGTCTCTAATTTGTTGTATCTTATAAAATGCTAACTACATAATGTATTTCTTGCAAATTGCCTGTAACAAATAAATTTTTTTGTTCATGAATGTCTATTGTATTATATGTATGTCCTGTTATGTTTGAAATATGGCAAAGTATGAAAGCGATCGGATAAGAGGCAAACTTTTTCCTGAGTTGTAATCGTAAGTGAAACGTAAAAGAGGTTAGTAAAATAACGTTAGTATTTTAGTAAGTAAAAAAATGCATTTTTACAAATCAGCGAATTCGAGATGTCAAATAACTTAAAATTTGTGAGAAATAAGTCAAGGTTGCCAATTTTTTTGAATGGTTTCAATGAAAATCAAATAAATTGGCAAACTCTGATCGACCTGGAATCATATATCCATGGTCTGGCCAGCAGCACCGGGCAAGGATTGAACCCGTGACCACTTGGCTTGAAAGCAGTACATGCTAACGACTAATCTATGCTGCTGGATATTAACAACAACATTTTTATAATACGAACAACAATATATAATAATTAACAAAAAATAAAACACAGCCTTACATATAATAATTAACAAAAATTTAATTTATTTTGAAACTACTTGAATTACAATTTTTGCATAATACAGCTGATTTGCTGTAAGTCGCCATACTAACTAATAACTGTTATTTAAAAAACATTATTTTCCCTAATTGCTACTGCTAACATGTACTCTCGTTAATAGGTGTAGTTTTACATCAAGAGTAAGCTATGAGCTGTTTGTATGTCTACTATGCAAATCTACAATCATCATCTCACCCCCTCCCCCTCAAATTTGATATAATATTTGATATTTGATATTCTATTTTTCCAATATTTCCAATATTTTTATACTTTAGTTTAGTTATGTAATGTGATATTTAATCATATTATAGCTTTCATACTTTTCCTTTTCATTTGTTTATTTTGTATTTACCTTTTTCATTTGTTTTATATTTTTAAATTTCAATTTCTTCTTATATTCTATTTTATAACCTTTTCCAAATATTTTAATACTATAGTTTAATTATGCAATGTTCTACATATTTTGTCATGCCTTTATTATTTACTTTTTAATTTGTTTTCCTTATATTTATCTTTTTCATTTTTGTAAAAATCTATTATTGGACTCGGATGTTACATATATTATTTATTTACTATTTGTTTTTTTATACATATCTATGTACATCCTGTCTGTTGATTTTTCAATTAATAAAATAAAATAAAAATAAAATAATATCTTATAGTAGCTTATTTTATACATTATATTTGTACTAGCCTCTTTTTACTTCGCTTTAGATTTTTTCGTCTGACGAAATTTGGGTAATTATCCGATCGCTTTCAAACTTTACCATTTTTCTCGGTTCGCTCATCAATATTTTTCATACTTACCACGACATCCAAAATATCAATTTCAAATGGAATTTCAGGTAAAAGTTTATAACAATGAAAAATATCATACCAATTTGAGATCGGAAAAATTAATTTGGAGGACGGTACCCAGAGTCATCCTAAAAGACATTTTGCTCGGTTTGGTCATCAATATATGTGGAAATCAAATCCGCCATTACGATGGTGAAAAATAATCGTAATAGACACGTTTGAAAATACATTATCAGTCTATTTGCCGTATTTATCCACATTGTCGCATTTATCCACACTGTTACGATCGTTTTTTCACTTTTCGCCACTCTCTCACTATGTCAAATTTTAATTGTTTAAACGCCTACAACTTTTTCTTTTTTCACTCTATATTTTATAAAATTTTCATTATAGGCTCTATTTATCTCTCATATATATTTTTGCTTCACTCGTAGGTTAAATAATGATTGTTAAAATGAATGTTAAATAGCATGGTGTTTCGGCCAAAGGTGGATTTACGTTTATATCTACATTTCTGCGGGTGCCGACAGATCCTAATCAGGTTACTTCATACAGGTTTACATATAATTCGTTATACTAAATGACATATCATCAAATATAGTGGTGTTTTTGGACTGTATGGGTTTTTTTTAGTTATAATCATAGCATTTTTTTTTTACTTTAATCCTCTCGGACAATCCTGCCAACATTTTATACAAAGGAAATGAAATCAAGGTCAACTTTAATACGTACATTTTAACTATACATTTCCGTTAACGTATTAAAAACCCGATACGAAAAGAATTTCACGGTCAAATTTTACAATCGATAAGATAGAGCAATTGATGTTCGACAAGAAAACGCAACGAGAACATTCCAGAAACGAGGACAAACGAGTGTCACGTAACCCTTAGGGGAATCGTTGACCTGATTAGAAATCACGGGAACGCAAGCTCGCCAAGAGCCATCCTCTTGGGAGTCATGTGAGATGAAGAACTTCGAGAGCTCATCCTACAGGTCGGGTATCCTTCGAGGATCGCAGGTCCCAGGACGCGGTAACCACCGCTTAAACCGCATCCTACCCTGCCAGAACCCCAACCTACATCCATATATTCAATATCCGACAAACTATCCATCGAATCCCTTGAAAATACACCTATATATGTTTCGATGCTTAAATATGGGGGATGTTATGTAGGCAGCTTCCGCTGAATATTCAACGGATCAAGTGGTGACTGCAGTTCCTCGAGAGGCTCCACTCGTGCACCTCCCCCAATCAGAGTTTGAGTGCCACTGGGCGAGGACAATGCACCGTTGAATAACAGGCTTGGAATCCTTCTAGGTATTTCAGGACGATCGAGATCGTGTCAACACTATATAATAATGCCGGGGTAACGTTTAGATAGCCTCGTTCGGTTTAACTCTGGCTTAACCCATACGTTTCGGCATGAGCGAATTGAGACGGAAAATGTGCTCGCAAGCTGGATATATTGACCGTTTGAGTAAGAATGGTTAAATCCTGCTGTGCAATTTGTCGGGAAAAGAAAAAATAATTTTAAGCTGAGCCTCGTATCTTCTTTGGAAACTATGTATGTATGTACATATGTATAAATACATCAAAGAAAACATAACGAGAAATATTCTTTTCAACTTGTATTCAGATTACCTAAGCAACTCTAAGTGGAAGCGTTTCCCGTTTTCAGTATACAAAATGAAAATATTTTTTTCTACAAAATCATGTGTTTTCATTAAAATTTTACATAAGTACCAAAAATATACCCATATGTTGTTATTAAAATTTCGAAGAAATTGGCTTTTTTTTTTCATTTTGGTTAATAATATTTTTCTTTATATTCAGATACAATACGCATTTAGAATTTTTAATGAGTTTTCGTGGAAACTCGAGTTATTGCAATAAAATACTTAAAAGTATTAATCGAACCTTTAAATAGAATCAAAAATCGAATATTATTCCTTAATTTCATAAATTCAACAAAGCTTTACAAGGAAATATTTATAAGCAATAAACAGTTACATTTTAATATACATATATATATATATAGGATCCGGATGTGAAGGATTCCAAGTGAAACGCAGATTGAGTCAGAACTATGTATTTATTAACACATGTCTTCGGGCTTGTTCTCCAACAAGTGACCATAACAGCACGCATCCGGTCTCTCCCATGCATACCACACACACTTTATCCCAGCTTGACCAACCATACCTACGGCTCGTTTAAAAATCATTCCTACATATATTTTCTATTAAAATTATTAAAATGAACTAGTGTTATGCCCGTTGATTTGAACAGGTGGTTTTGGAAAAGAATTCATTAAAATAAAGTTATATGTTATATATAAATATAATGTAAGTTAATTTATAGGCGTGCGCGTGCACGTATTAAGGTATATTCATACCTAGTCGGTACGTGTCGGCAGCATCAGGCAACGGGAAGTATTCTTTGGTACATTCTATATTTACCAAAGCTGATTTCAGATGTCACTGTGCGATCTTGTCGCTGTGTTCAACAGTCATGTGTTCAGTTGTCGTGCCTTCGAAAGATAAACACAGAATATCGATATATAATATCGCTTCTCTTTTTTGTATCTGTGTGTGTATCTGTGTAAGATAACGCTCGCCGTACCATAATAGTCGTTTCGATTCCACATACATACATATGTATGTTATTCACAGCAAACCACTGCCAACAAAATGTACGAATATAATATCGAAAGAAAAAAACTTTTATGTATACTGTTTGCTACCAATGTTTCCTCTAGGCAAATTAGTCTCTGAGAATTTAGTGCCATCTATTTAAAATGTATTTAATTAATTTTTCTATTGGTGTTTTATATTATTTATACATATGTAAGTAGGTAGGTAGTTTTTACCATTTTATTTTCATACTAAACGATTAAATATAAATATTAAATTAAATATATTTAAAAGGTATTTGAAAAAAATACGATCGCTTGTTGATCGAACACAAAACTGACACATTTCTTTTAATTTTTTTTATTTAATAACTTAATACCACAACCCATGCGAAGATATTTCATCGGGTACAACACTAGTATGTACATATAAGTTTATAAAAATTATAATAAGAATAATTTTTCAAATTTGCAGCAGTACTAATTAGTTTGCCCAATGACTTACAGTACATTACATATTTATCAAAGAAATGAAAACAAAATCGCACGATTCAATCTGAAACAACCGTATCAACACCGCGAAACGCAAAGCGCAAACATAACCTCAAAATGAATATTTCTCATGCGTTGTAACCTCAAAGGGAACACAAAGGGTCATATAGCAACTCTGACGTTCAAAGGAAGAGCTTTCGTACCGTAACTAATCCACGTTCGACAAACGCTCACTGGCCTATTTCAAATTGACCCTTATAATTACGCTAATTCGAGTGCATACGGCGGATGCACTTATAGTCAAGTGTTTCCCAAACCGTGGCAGCCACCCACCGGTTCCAGAGCCACCTCTCTGCTTTATTTTTGCAGTTTGTCATACGGAAAACTATTCAAATCAGACCTCATTCCGGTCCGGATGGCAAGAAACGATTTGAATATTACAATGAATCACGGTTTGTGGGTGCGGCGAAGGGTGGGTGAGGGTGTGGTGGATATAGAAAAAGCGAAAGTGGAGAGAATGTCGGTGGAAGATATTATCAATTCGCTTGATTTATTGTATAGCGAAGTGCGAAGCCGAAAAATGAAGCCCTACCCCGACAGACTAGAGAAGGCCGCGTGTGCTTGTCGTAAATCAAAGTCCCGAATGATCCTCGATACCTACAAAAATAAAGGGAAAATTTAGTAAAAAAATGAATTCAGCAAAAAGTCACATATTGCTGTTACTATTTTTGTGGCGCAATCGAAAAAATATACGATGATTTTTTTTTTATTAGTGTAGTGTGAAAATGAAAGGAAAATTTTATACTGCCATCTATCAAAAACATTGCAAACTAATAAATTAAATAAGTTCATACATATTTGAACAAAATTATTAAAAATAAATTATAAATATAATTAAAATGATTTTTCGTACGTGCAAGTTTCACTTCATATCATTTTAACAGTTTAAATATTGAAAATTAATTTTTATCCTATATCCGAATTTTCATCAACTTGAAAATATACTGTTAAAAAATGGCTTGCATTTTACTATTAAGTATTTTCGTTTATTTTTGTCAGTATTTAAATATTTGTTTATTTAAGTTTAAGCTTAGACCATTATAGCATTATAGGAGTCCCAAATGCGCCACAATGGACGAAAAATACAAAGAGATGAGAAAAATAAAAATATATACATATATATATATATATATATATATATATATATATATATATATATATATATATATATATATATATATATACACAGACAATATATACATTTATACCTAATTATACATCTGTTATGACGAGTGTGCATTGATTGATTGTATAAAAATAAAATAAAATAAAATGTCTGACCTTTAAAAATAAATCATAAAACACAATAGCATTATAATAATAGCTGAGCGTAAAAATATCAAATAACAAAATTCAAAGTAGGGAATGATTTAAAATGAAAGGTCAGTATTTATATAAAATGAGCAGTATACAAGTAGTCTGTATAAATAATAAGTAATAAAAGGTCAGCATTTATATTAAATTTTCAGTATTTCATCATCATCATCATCATCATTTACAGCCATTCGCCATCCACTGCTGGATGAAGGCCTCTCCAACACGCTTCCACTCGTCTCTGTTTTGCGCAACACTCATCCATCTCATTCCGCACATTTTCCTAATTTCGTTCACCCATCTTCCTTGCGGTCTTCCTTTTACTCTTTTGCCTTCTCTCGGGTACCATTCAAGCACTTCTTTTGTCCACCTTTCGTCCATCCTCCTAGCTACGTGACCCGCCCATTGCCATTTCAATCTCTTCACTCTATCCACTATGTCCACTACCCTTGTCATATTTCTCACCCACGTGTTCCGCTTCCTGTCTTTCCTCGTTATGCCAAGCATACAGCGTTCCATACTTCTTTGAGTGCATTGGATTTTATTTTGCATCTTGGCGTTCAGTGTCCAAGTTTCACATCCATACGTCATCACTGGCAAAACGCATTGATCAAAGATCCTTTTCTTCAGGCAGAGTGGCATTTTTGATTTAAAAACAGCATTCATCCGTCCAAATGCACTCCACCCTAATTTCATACGTCTCTTTATCTCTTCATTTTTACTACCAGACATGTCAATTATTTGACCTAAATATAAATAATTATTTACTACTTCTACTGGTTTATCATCTAAGGGGATGCTATCAGGCATGCAATAACTATTGAACATTAGTTTAGTCTTATCTACGTTAATTTTTAATCCTACTTTTCTACTTTCCCTGTCCAGCTGTGTTAGTCTGATAAGTAGGTCAGCTGAATCACGAGCTACTAAAACTATATCGTCTGCGAACCGAAGGAGACTCAAAAAGCGACCATTGATGCTTACTCCGGCTGTATCCCAATCCAATTTCCTGAAAACTCCCTCAAGCACCGCATTGAATAACTTGGGCGAGATTGTATCTCCTTGTCTTACTCCTTTTCCTATGCTAAATCTATCTGTACCTGAAAAAAATTTAACCGAAGCTGTGGCATTCTTATATATTGCAGCTAACAGTCCCACATAGGGTTCCGGCACTCCCTGTGTTTTTAGAGCGTTAAGTACTGCATTATGACTAACTGTATCGAAGGCTTTCTCATAATCGACGAAACCTAGGCACAATGGCCGTTGATATTCGTTGGCGCGCTCGATTAGTTCGCCAACTACTTGGAGGTGGTCCATTGTGCTGAAATTTGCCCTAAACCCTGCCTGCTCTATAGGTTGGTTCTCGTCGAGGATATTCTTCAGCCTTTCTGTAATAACCTTCGTGAAGAGCTTGTAGACCGCTGAAAGTAGACTAATGGGTCGGTAGTTCTTGATATCGCTTTTGTCGCCTTTTTTGTGTATTAAAATGATAGTTGCGTTATTCCATCCTTCTGGTATAGCTTGGTTCTGGATGCATTTGCTGAAAAGCCTAGCTAAGATATTAATTAGGGGGGGGCCGCCACATTTTAGTAAGTCAATGGGAATATTATCTTCCCCTGGGGTTTTACCGTTCTTTGCAGTTTTTAGCGCGGCCTCTACTTCGCTAGGCAATACTGCAGGAACCCTTTGGCCGTGTGTCGATTCCAGAGCGGGGAATTGGCCGTTGTCGTTCTCGTATAGTTTTGCATAGAACGTGTAAACTCTGTCTATGATTTCTTCTCTATTCCTAATTATTACTCCGCTCTCTGATCTGATTGCGATCATTTGGTTTTTGCCTAAGAAAAGATCCTGTTTGCACTTTTTCAGGCTACGGTTATTCTTAATGGTATTTTCTATTAGCTTGCTGTTAAAATCCCTGACATCCCTGACTATTCTCTTTTTAATTTCCTTATTTACTAGATTGTATTCTTGCTTATTATTATCCCTATCTAAATTCCTTTTATGCTTAATTAGGTTTTTTGTTTCCGCTGAAATTTTGCTTAATTTAATCTGTTTCCTGAATCCACCTAATTTCTTACCTGTTGAGGTTAGAACCGAACTAATTACAGTGTTCAATTCCTCGATGTCAGTATTTAAACATATATAAATGGCAAATATTACTTTTGTTTAGTATCAACACAAGGTTCATACGATCATTAGGCAATTCCATCCAACAAGCATTGCTATTTGTTCTGACGACTAAACGCCAGATTTTTGTACTATCCATTTCTTATTTAATAATATAATACTGACCATTTTGTTAGTCAAATACTGGCCGGAAACCGATTTATATACGATATTGATTAAAATACAGGCCATTTAATATTTTGACATAAAAATATGGTTTTAGCTTATGTAAATACATAAATAAAAAATATCCAATATGTAATTACGTAAGAGACTTTGTATGTATGTATGTAAGATTTGTTGGGAGCTTCAAAAACAAATCAAATTTTCTATGACGACGATACGATATGTTTAATTTTTTTTTTTCGATTCAAATAAATTCAATAAAAAAACAAATGAATATTAACTATTAAGTTCGCCATGTTTCAGCTGTTTATATTACAAATACTGAGAGAAGCCGGGTAAAACAGCTAGTGTACTATAAATATATAAATAATTTGTGAAATAGGCAATATTCACTGAATCAGTAGCTATTAAAATAGATCAAAGATGTATTGTGAGCTGTATTTATGGACAATAAAAAACATATAAAATATATCATATATAAAACTGAAACGATGTCTGTAATCCTTTTCTGATTAGCTGTCTTCTAAGTCGTTTCTGATTGGTTGGATTGGTCAAAGACATTTGTTACTGGGCGGTCGTTAAATAATATAAAGTTTTTCGATTCAAATAAATTTTATAAAAAAACAAATGAAAATTTACCCAGCAAAGCACACTTAGTAATATATAAATGTGGATTTGGTTTTCTAGCCTAGAATAATGCATGTATGTATGTATGTATGAATGATTGGGTTGGCATGCCTGAGTTTATTAATGTTTGAGTTGTCATCTTGTATCTTCTTCTATCATCTGTAATTCGTTTCTGATTGGCTGTGGTCAAAGTCGTTTCTGATTGGCTGTCCAAAGTTATTTCATCGTTTGTGATCGGTCGGTCGTTAAATAATATTAATATTTATTTTCGATTTAAATAAATTAAATTTACCGTACGGATAGCACACTTAGTAATCTACATATAATTGTTGATTTGGTTTTCTAGCCTAGAATAATGCATGTATGTATGAATGATTAGATTGGCATTCCTGAGTTTAATAATGTTTGAGTTGTCATCTTGTACGCGTGACGCTTATATCGTTGTGGCGCTCCGTCGAGCAAACAATGATTTAAACCGTTCAACGAGTCTCATTTTTCCGGGTTTGCTACAAATGGTTGCAAGCCACGCGGTTGCATGCTCATTTTGATTGAATTTTGACTGTTTGAATTTCAGCATGTACCAAAGACGAGATATTCATGGGGTTGCGCAGATGACATTTCGATGTACATTGATGATTAACAATTCTTAAAATTGAGTTGGATCTTTCTGGCATGTTTAAAATGGCAAAAACCGTGACAAAAGTATGAAATGAGCATGCGGCCGCGTGGTTTACAACCATTTGTAGCGTAGCGCATTTTTCCTTACCACCTATGAATCAGACCTTACAATATATTTTTATACAAAATGTATTTTTGATCAATTAAAACAGTTAAAAATGTAATTCCTTCAAATTTCCGTCTGTTAACTACACACTACGTCTGTTAACTATACATACCTACAATCTACATTTAATATTTTCGAACCAAAAAAATATATATTCTTGTATATTTTTACTCATCCTGTAAGATTTAACAATATACTCGAGTATGTGACACTCGTAAATGCTGACCGGATTCAATTTATACGTTTTAGAAATGAATTCAATGTGAAGGGGGAAAACCTCAATAGTGGCTATAAATAATTTCACAAGGGGCTCTCCTTCATACTCCTTTCGCACACATAAAACTGCTATCTTTCAGAGTTACCCACAAAAATAATAATACCCCAGGAAATCTACAATCTGTAATAGAACTTTGATTATGAAAACGGAGAGAGCGAATCAGAATTTGATCGATGCAATAAAACTTTAGCAGAAAGCAATCAATCCAAAAGCCCACTAATTGTTATTTCTGCCGTGGAAGCGGGTCACGATCGGCTCTGGGGTGGTTTGCAATTTGGAAATTTTCATCGTCGAATTTCGCGACTTCCGAGGTGGTTTCCCCGATTCCGACCAACTGTCATAACCATCACGCGACTGATACTGACGAGGGTGCCTGCGGGGTATCTCCGACCCCCTGAGGGGAGATGGGGCGAGGACCAGGGCAAGGGCGCGAACTAGTGACGAAGGTCTCCTCAGTTTGAACAATTAGACCGAGACGGTAATCATGGAGAAATCCAATTTCCAACTTCGAGTAGTCTTATGTGACAAGAGGAAATGGATCACTCATGGAAAAATACTACAACCGGTATAGATCAAAATCAGATATTCAATTTCGCCTCTTTAGGACACATCAGAACCAATTAATTCATCACATACATACATACATATTCTGTATTATATCTATATAACAATATGTGCCAGTTAATGCGCCGTGAATTGAATTCCAGATTGAATTTGTGCACCTAAACAGTAACCACAAATGTTCAATATTCAAGCAATGCACCGCAAAGTACATAGATGTTCGTGATATGAATTTATAAACAACTACATACATACATATACCATGGCTAACTATCTTAATTTTTTCCAATTAATCAATTCACCCTATTAAATATTGCAATCTCTAAATAAGGCTTAAGCAACTTTTATCAGCAGCGTGGACTAGTATTTAGCATATATGCTTTCGAACATAGTGGTCACGGGTTTGAGTCCCACTGGTTGTTGCTGGCTAGACCTTGTTTTGTGACTCCAGGTCGATCGTTTCCTTTCAGATTTTGCCAATTTATTTGATTTTGTAGTATTTTTCCATGAGTGATCCATTTCCTCTTGTCACAAAAGACTAGTCGAAGTTGAAATCGGATTTCTCCATGATTACCGTCTCGGTCTAATTTATTTGATTTTTATTGAAACAGTTCCAACAAATTGGCAACTTTTACCCATTTATCGCAATTTTCGAGTTTTCTGCATCTCGAATTTCGCTGATTCATATAAAAATGCTGTAAAATTTTCCATAAATGTCTCGTAAATTGCAAGTTTTTCAGCTTCTCGAAGTTTGATGATTTATATTGTATAATAATAAAAAAAATTGCTCTGAAAATTAAGTTTATCAAAAAGTTGTCAAAAATTTATTCATAGATGTCTTTGTTAAAATTATTCTAATAATTGTATATTCTTCTTCTTGTTCTTAATGCCTCGTCCGCATCCGGACGTTGGCGACCGGTCTTCAGCGACTCGGAACAGATCTTTGGTGCTCGTATCGGTCCACATGCGCATGTTTCGAAGCCAAGATAACTTTTTCCTGCCAATCCATTTTTTTCCTTCTATTTTCCCTATGGTTATCAAACGGAAAAATTCGTATTTTGGTCCCCGTATCATGTGTCCGAGGTACTCCATCTTTCTCCGCTTGATGACAGAAACAGGTTCCCTGCCTCTCCTGCCGAGGACAGCTTCGTTTGATATCTTTTTGGTCCACGGAATCTTCAGCATACGCCTGTAGACCCACATCTCAAAAGCTTCGATGGGCTGATCATCTTGGTCTTCAGAGTCCACGTCTCACATCTGTGTAGTAATACTGTCCAGACGTAGCTCTTCGCGAATCTCAACCGCGTACGAAGATTGAGATGCTTATTTGTAAGCGCCGTAACAAAAATCTAATGTAAATTTTGTAAAGAGACTTTGTATGTATGTAACCTTCGTTCGGTGGGGCAACCTGTAATGTCATAATGGTAAAAATATAAATTGTATGAAAACTTTGGCTCCAAAATATAATAATTTCCAATATTATTCATTTATTTTCCTTCTAAAGTCTACACTGTCACAGTATCTCATCACAATGACAGTTATGTATATATGTAGCATAAAGACTGGAAATTTTGAAGTTGACGCCATATGGTCTAGAAAATTTTCAACCAGCAGATATTAAAGTAATGATACTCCTTCTTGCTAATTAATGAAGTCATTGGAAGTGTCATTAAGTTGTGGAAACAGTCAATTTTGCATCATTTCAAAATATGCTTTGAATGACTAGAGCAAGGGGCAGTGTGTGCAGCGGGAGAATCATCTAACATTGGAAACTGAATGGTAAGAGTTTCATATAGATATAACGATTTAAAATTTTATATAATACTAGTGGTTTTACCCGGCTTCGCTCGGTATTTGTACTATAAACCGCTTAAACATGACAAATCTAATAGTAGGTAAACATTTTATTAAATTTATTTGAATAGTTTTATTTTATATAAATTTATTTGAATACTCATTTGGTTTTTCATTAAATTGACTATCACGAACAAAACATATACACTAAGTCTCTTTCGAAATTATATAAATACCAGAATCCGGCGGCCCCCCAGCGCCTTCGCCATCGGCGCCGTCACTCTCAGCGCCCCCCGGAGCCTTCGCCCCCGGAGCCTTCGCCCTCTAGGGCTTTGCCCCCGGAGCCTTCACCCCCGGGGACTTCGAATCCTTTGAATTTAAAAAAATAGAATCGGCGCCTATGAATAAAAAAAAATAAATCGAATTTGTTGTCTACGAACTAACGAACGAAGGTTACATATATACATACCTACATATATGCAAAGTCTCTTTCGAAATTATATATTAGATTTTGATTCATACAAAAATATAATATATGTATGTATGTAGGTAAAACCTCAGTCCACAATTTTCCAATAGCAACATAATCCCGTCATATTGAAATCCGGATAATCGAAAGGGAAACTTTTTTCCATCAAACTTGGCGGTTTTGATTCGATTTCTAAAATTCAATTACACGACCGTCCCATTTTTAATCATCCGGTGTGATGGGTGTGGGAGAGGAGGGAGTGGGGGTAGGTTAGGAGAAAACGGTCAAACATCCGGTTATCCGGCTTCCGGCAATTAGCCGAAAGTTGGTCGCAACGGTCGAATATCTATCTCACTCTCATTAAGTGGCCGACCAATTCCAATATTTGCCGTCGGCTGATTGATTGCGTGACGCCGATACGATGACGCAACAAACTAATATGACGGACATACGCATACCTGTATGACAGATGCATACACACTACATTTCAAATATGGTAACAGGTCTATTTTGTCACGTGGCAACATTACATACTAGGTAGTCGAGAAAAACCTTTCAATTCGTTATATCGAGTATCCACTTTTTTACTTTATCAACATACATACATACATACATATGTATGTACGTAGTTTTTTAATTTTTCATCTATAATAATTAATTATTCTAATTAATTATTATAGCTTATACATAACTACAATTATGACTAGTTTAAAACAACTAATCTAAGAAATACAAAAATTAAATAAAAACTGTTTGATTCTGTGTTTATTTGACTATATGTTTGTCTACAAGTATATCAGTTTGTATATTTATCTGTTTATAAGTCTTTTTGCCTATTTTTATTATTACTAGCCTTTTCTTAGCTCGCTTTCGATTTTTCGTCTGACGAAATTTGGGTTCTTATCCGATCGTTTTCAAACTTTGCCATTTTGCTCGGTTTGGTCATCAATATATGTGGAAATCAAATCCGCCATTACGATGATGATAAATAATCGTAATAGACACGTTTTAAAATATTCCATTATCGTTCTCGGTGACGCCACCCTCTCGCTATGTCAGATTTTAAATGTTTAAACGTCTATAACTTTTTCTTTTTTCACTAGATATTTTATAAAATTTGTATCATAGGCTCTCTTTATCTCTCTTATATATTTTTACTTCACTCGTATGTTGTATAATGATTGTTAAAATGAATGGTGTTAAGTCGAATAGCGTCGTGTTTCGACCAAAAGTCGAATGACGTTTATATCTGTCATTTCGCGAAATAACAGATCCTAATCAGGTTACTTCATAGACGGTTTACATATAATTAGTTATACTAAATTACAAATCATCAAATACGATGGTCCTTTTAGACAGTACTGTTTTTTACATACATATGTATTTCTATTTATCTACCAACCCTCCTATCTTTCCGTCATCCGCTTGTCTGTCTTCATTTATATGGGATTTAGTATGAATGTTTGAATGATTGAGTTGGCATGCATGAGTTTCAGAATGTTTAAGTTGTCATCTTGTACGCGGCAAACGACAATTCGTTGTGGTGCTCCGTGAAATAGACAACGTTTTAGCCGCTCAACGAGTCTCATTTTACTCTACCACCTATTTTTTTCTTTTAAAAACTCATCCTACATCTGTACATTTTATTTCTACATATATGAATAAAATACTGTAACGCGGGAACATGAGAGAGAGAGAGAGAGAAAGTATCCACTGTCTTAGTGGATTCGTGTTTGAACAACACAGACCCCAGATAAGGCTAATGGGACATAGTAAGTGCCCGAACAAATAATATGCTGGAGTTCTGACATACCTGGGCGATTTTGTGAGTAAACAATAGATTCGCCAAGGTAGACCTTTACGTGTCTATAAGCACTAGACACTGACGGAGTGACAATACACACTCTAACCGATCGTTGAAGCTGTGCTGTGCAACTTGTTCTTTATAAGGAGGTGCATGGTATATCAGATATTCTGGAGTGAGCGGTGGTTCCGTGTGGACCTCCTGGATTTTTGAATAAATGCTGTGAAGCGACTTTGGCCTTTCATTTGGATCCTAAACCCACCCCTACGCAACAATACACCTGAAACAAATGAAATAATTCATCAACTAGATCTGCATATTTTAGATTTAAAAAATCCAAGCAAACAGAAATATAGTTGAAGACCTTCATACCCCTTGCAACAGGTGACGAAGCCATCAAATTGGTACGTGAATATAATAACTAAAACACTTACTCTACCCTTTGTCTGATCCAACTCTATGTTTTTATTCAATGACACAAGATAATACTGAATTTTCTATATGTTGATATTCTTAAGTTGAATGTAATATACATATGTATGTACATACATACATATTTGTGCATACAATAGTTAAAAGTCGAATGTAATATATGTATTTTTATATCACAACTGTCCAAACAAAATTAGGACCATTATTATTCAGTTATATGCAGGGCTTTTTCCCCATGTAACGCGGTGGAACGGCGTTCCGGTACTTTTTTTGTCTCAGCATTTTTTTATGTTTCAAACGAATATATTTTATAATATAATTTGAATATAATATTTTCCAATAAAAACTTGACAAGAAATGAGTTCCGGCACCTTTTTTTCAAAAAAAAGCCCTGGTACTATGAACTGTACATATGTATGTATGTTCATATATAGAAATCTGAGCATCAAGAAAAATAAAATTAATAATGTAAAAATTAATTAAATTATTAATATAAAAATATATACAAACATACTACATATGAATGTACAAAACATTTTTCCGAAAAAAATTACACAATAATAATGTAGCGTACAAAATCATTTCCTTTGCCACCCTCGTCCTTTTTCACATCTCCTCCAACGACGCTTTAAAGAGTCGCAAAATTTTCTCAGTCGTAAAAATTTCCGCGGAAAATCTCGAGAGTGCTATGACGACCGGAAAAGCGCATTAACAAAGTGGAGTACCGACCTGGAATTTTTTCCCCGCCAAAATTGAAGGCACGACATGAACGCGAAGGAAGAATACACCGCACGTACATATGTACATATGTTATAAAGAGGGTCGGTGGGTACGAGGGTGGGTGGCGAGAGGGTGGGTGAGATTGGGCGTAATTTCCACGCCGCAAATCGGTCCAAACTTTTTATTGGAAATTGGATTAAAGGGCAGGCGGGTCGAGCCTGTCATTTTGACGGTGATTTCATTTGCGGTTCGTTACCGCGAGTGGCGCAGTGGTGCAAGATGCACTTCCGGTCGCGAAAAAAACGCACCCATTATTGTATTGCTTTAAGCCAAAAATCTAGTCAGTGAAACTCTGCCTAGTTTTACGAACGTACATATTTTAACACAACATAATGGTTTTTAATACACAACATTGACCAAACATGCATACATGTAGGATTCAATGCGTGAAGGGACACGTGTTACAGACCACCGAGACTCGGTTAGAGCTTTAAACCATGTTTATTTATTCTCTATGCACTGAAACAGGCTGTGTTGGGTTATAGATAGAGACACGTATTTTGGGCATTTTGCTAAAATTCGGAATAGATGCTAAAATAACAAACAAAAGTGAAATTTGCATAACATTTATAAAATGAATAGACAATTTAGAAGTGTCTTCCTATCCCTTTGCCCATTTATTATGTGAAGAAATTGAGGGGATAAAACAGAGCTTGCAGTTTATCATAGACGGTGTTTTTTCTGTCGAAACCATGCAACTGCTTTTGTCTACTACTGCAAACAGAAGAAGACAGTTGAAGCTGTTTATCCAAAAGGCTGCTCAAAAAAGTGTCTTAAAACTAGACTCCCACTCAAGACTAAATGAGACAAATCTATTCCTCCAAACATTGAGTAAACTATTCAATCCATCTGTGGCAGGTACAAAATCTAATATTAATGTTAAAGAAACAGTTTTGTTTTTTAGAAATCTGCTATTGTTCAATGTATTAACAGAGGCTCAATGTTTGAAAGGATATCAGCACTTTTTTAGACAAGTAATGGAGAATATAATAAGTGAATCCACGCCGGATATATTGCTATTATTGATGGTAGCAAAAATATGAAGAGTTTGGTTGTGCAGCTCTAAAATATATTTGGTGTCCCCATAGATCTAGAATATACTAGATCCGCCCTCACGTGTTATACTTGTCTCCCTTTTGGCGCATGCACAGTTTCTCTTAGTAGGTAGGGAGGTACCGCTGCGTCGTAGGGAAAAAAACCCAACTTCCCCGGTAGTTAAACCCCCCGCACCCCTCAGTTAGTGAAGACAAGATCTCCGACCAAAATAATACGTCTGGGCCCATCTAGTGTATTATACATCAATGGGTGTCCCGTCAATAGTGTGGATGCTGAAAGGTATTTTAGTTAATACAATATAATTGTTACCAATCGTCGCACGAATCTCAAAAAATAATCTGTAGAAATATGCTCCATGTTGAGTTTTAATAAATTTTAATTGGTATTATATTTTTATGTTCATATTTTTTTTCTTTGTTTTTTTTATTTTCATGTTTTTTTCATTGTAATTTTAATTCCAAAACATTTTTGAATTTTTCTATGTATATAAGTATATATACATTTTATTAAAATTCATCGAAATTTCTTATTATTTAAAATTAAACTCTTCATAAAAATAAATGCTAAAATTGAACATTTTTAATTCCCTAAACGATAAAATGCAAAATGAAAATGTTACAATTGACTAAATAGATGCCCAAAATACGTGTCTCTAGTTATAGCGTTACACTGGTTGCCAACTTAAACATACACTAGATCCTAGCATGCCAACTTAACCATTTATACATGCACTCTTCTGGGTGCGTTTATTGATTTATACATGCCTCAGGTGTGGTGTAGTAGATGCGAAGAGGCTGCAGTTCTGGAGCTGACGAAGACCTGAAGGCCTTAATTTCTTAAACAAATCCACGAGATGATGGAGATCGTCTCCAGGAACCTCCAAAGCTGCATCAAGCGAAAGCTGATGAGCTGAATCGAGAGTGAAGATCGCGTCGAACACCGAATCTGAACGCTTCGAAGCGACCAGTAGAATAGGCGCGCTTTCGTGAGTTTGGTTTTAACACCATGAAAGCCGACCCTCAGACAATTAGTCTGAACAATCTACATAAATTATGTTTTATTATATTATGCAATACATATAAAAATGTAAACGTGTATTTTAAAAATAATGAAATGTAATGATTTAAATTCAATAAACGTCAGATTGCTCAATGTTATGAAACCCGAAGTATACGAAATTCAAATTCCTTTATATATAATCTATTTAATGTAATAGATGTATAATAAAACCTTAAAATCTGAGCTGCGTCGAAATTTAATTTGGTACTTACCTCGGACAGACGTAGAACTACATATTCGTAATAATACTTATTAAGATCTATCGATACTAGAACAGACCGGCAACTGCACGTAAACATAAGTACGAAAATTATTCTTCAGTACACTACATATACATACATATGTATATGGACACGTTCATATTTGATTTCATTTTATTCAATCAATCAAGCACACTCGCCTTACAGATCGCTCCAATGCGACGAGTGTACTATACAGATCAAGAAATATCAATTATAAATACGTAAGTATTATATATAGTGGTTTTGTCCGGCTTTGCTCGATATTTGTAATATAAACAGCTTAAACATGGCTAATCTAATAGTAAAGATTATTTTGTTTTCTTATTATATTTATTTGAATCGAAAAAAATAATATTCAACGATATCGATGACGTCGTCATAGAAGCTTTGATTCGTTTTCGATGCTCTCAACCAAACCTTATATACATAGCACTATATCCCTGAGAATATAGACAGTCGGTTAGGACTAGGGACTAGAGATGGAAAATTAGAAAATAGAGTTACAAAATATTAATAAAAATAGCTTATTTACAACATATAAAAATAATTTATAAACTGGGACAATTTTTACTTTATCTATGTTTCTAAGTTTCAAACTGAAACTTAGTATC
Source organism: Arctopsyche grandis (assembly GCF_051622035.1). NCBI lineage: Eukaryota > Metazoa > Arthropoda > Insecta > Trichoptera > Hydropsychidae > Arctopsyche > Arctopsyche grandis. The sequence continues at coordinate 30,037,338 of NC_135357.1, forward strand.
GGTTACTAAAATTCTTATCGACATGATGAAATTTTTTTTTTAATTTTTAAGTTGACCGGAAATGGTACCTGCCCTTATAGGTATCCTCTTTTTTTTAAGTTTTTGAATTCAATTATCTCCCAAACCGCTAACTGAATGGGACTAAAAAATTTTACATATAATAGAAATAATAATCTTTACAACTTTATATTTTTTAAATATTTTTATCTGAACCGGAAGTAGTACTTTTACTCTAGAGAATCAAGGTTTTTTATGTTTTTCTCAGAAACCTTTTGGTTTATTGAACTGAAATTTCATATCGAGAAGTTTAAGCTTAATACAAAGTTATTTATAAAATTTTGTAAGCATCCGTCAACCGAAAGTGGCAGTTTACTCTTGTTCGATTTTTCTTCCACTATTTTTTTCGACCACTTAAACATGTGTGCTCATCACGAAAAAAATCAAGTATAATTCTTGTATCAATGTGATAAAAATAAAAAAAAATCATTTAATTTCATAAACCGGAAGTGGGATTTTTTCCTTTTAGAAAGGTCAAAAATGTTGTGCCCACTACTGTGTCCATAGCCCTGTACGTATTAAGCTGAAAATTCATATTTTTATTCTTTATGTATTAACTTAGAGCTGCTAAGGTTTTGGTCAGGATTCGCAAACCGGAAATAGTATTTTTTTTTTTAAACAATATTTCATTATTTTATATTGACCTTTTAAATTATTTTTATTTTCTTGATATTTAATGTGTATATTACTGATGGTGATTTTAAGTAATAAATTTTTTTTTAACAAAATCTGACAACCGGAAGAAGAACTTTTGTCTTGTGCAAGTTTCCATATATTTGCGCTCAATTTGTATCGCTATCATAGTTATTAGTATTTTAAATCTGTCTGTACGGTTCAATATCGAATTTTGTTTTGTAACCTTCTTATATACCTCAAATACATACATACAGATGAAGTGATGGGTTGGTCACACCTGATTTTTTTTTTATTAAATTTAACATCACGGATTCTACGAACCAAAACTTACATATGTACATACATACAAAGTCTCTTTCGAAATTATACAATTAGAAGATCTCTTTCGAAATTATATATTAAGATATAATACATATAAAAATATAATTTTTTATTTTAAAAATAATGAAATATAATGATTTAAATTCAATAAACGTCAGAATGCTAAATGTTATGTAACCCCAATAATACGAAATTAAAATTTCACTATTTTTTATCTATTTAATGATATTGATCTATATTGAAACCATTAAATCTGCAATCAAAACCCATTTTATGATGAATCTCTATCTGTTCAGAATTCCTGAACAGATATACGAACAAAAGTAGTGCTTCTATTCTTGGGAGAGGACTGCTCATAAGGATGCAACTATTGTAGGTACACGTGTGAATTAGTTTCTCCAAATATTTAAACATGTGGTGTGGAAAGTAGGAATCAGGATAGATATATATGTATACATATGTATATATAAATATAAATATAATATAACAATTCATTCGTGAAAATGTTTCCATTCAATCCATTTTATATATAGTTGACATTCTGAGATATATGCGATACCTTTTTTTTTATTTTTGTGCGAGATACGATATTGTACCTTCGAGTGGTGCAGATAATGCAACTCGCTTGCAACATGAGATTTATGTGACCGGCCACCCCCGACTATCTCGAATCTCCGTCGACAATGGACAAATGGGGTGAACGGTCTTTCCCCGTCCATACTTGGATTTATTGAAACTTAAATAAGATGAAGACTCGACTGAACTGAGGCCATTTATCACCGACAGAGGAAAAAACAGCTAAGGATGCGTTTTTAACGTTGACCTCGCGCTTTTTACGCGTCCTTATTTTATTATATATTTCGACTTGATATTGGAAGTTTATGTATGTATGTGTGTGTATGTAAGCTATCCATTCTTGGCCTTAATCAATCTCATTTTATGCCCAAACTCTGAGACCACATTATCCAACAGAACTTTAGGGATACATAATAGAATATCGACGGAACAAAGTTTTTCCTGCGTACATCTCCCGTTGGAAAATCAATATAAATTATTCATTCTACATTTTAATTACATTTATGTTGGATTTGATTTATAATTCAAGACATTTTGTGCTGTAAATAGTTATGTTGATATAGTTGGATCGATTGGCATGCTTTGTATCGCCTAAAGTCGGAACCCTAACACGTGTCCCATACGTTTGAAACTTACAGTAACAATATTATTAAAAACATTGATTACTCGGAGAGTAGGTATTATTTTTGTGATTGAAAGATTCCGTGAGTTAGTTATAGTAATCTTGAATTTACAATACCAATTTAAGATAATCCTGCAGCTGTAAGCCAAATTTTAAAAGGAATAAATCCAAATCGGTCGCTAACTAATACTTTTATTTAACAACAATTCACATATGGTTGAAATTCTTCTTTCGTATACATACAGAAGCTATTAAATGGGTTAGTACACAATCCTCAGGTTCTTAATGAATTTAATTTTATGCTAGTAAATTCAGGTACCTGAGGAATCATGATTTGTTTTCTCCTCCTGTGGCTCGCACAAATATGTTGGCAACGTCTCCAATATCTAGAGAGATATATCTGGTCAACCGAGTTGCTGGTGAAATTTACCTGTTTAATGTAAGCTACGCTGAACTGGTTGCATGAGTGTGAAGCAACGCCCGTACCTTTTTTTGTGTTTTGATTATGTGACTGGCCACAGTGACGCAATAGAGTACTCTGTACTTTGGCTACATATTAAATTTTTTTTTTTTTTTTTGGTGCCATCTTATCGATTCCCGATAAATCATCACCAGCGATATCGTTGCTCTTCAGATCATGTACGGGCACTACGGAATCATCACTCCGTCCCCAAAATTGTGAATTGGGCTTCTGAATCTCTCACATTCAGAACACCAATTCGTGAGGCTTTTTTCGCTTTAAACGCCTCTGCTGGTGAGTTGTGTCCATATTAAAATAAAATACATTTTTTAATCAATCAGTCGTGCACTCTCGTCTTAACAAATTATTCCAATGCGACGATTAAGCTATACAGATTAAGAATTATTAATTTTACATAAGGTAAAAAAATTATTTATTATATTATTTTTTTTTTCATTTCACCTACATGATATATGGGACAACCTAATATATTCACATTAAACATGACATATTTTATTTTATTTTATTTTTCACAAAGATATATGCCAGGAAGGCTTGACAGGAAGACCCCAATGGGCCTTCCTGGACAATTAATTACAGACAATGCAGCAATTTTTTATTAATACATAAATCACTATATTTCCAGAAGCTGAAGAACATGAAATTACAATTAATTAATACAGAATTAATCCATTGAGACATCTATGGATTTTAGATTTTGTACATAATATTTATAAATTATACACACAATAAATACAGAAGATTTGTGACAACAGGAAAAGATTTTTTTTTTGCCAATTTGAGGAACCGTTTCAACAATGATCAGATCAAATTGGCAAACTCTGATAAGAAACGATCGATTTGGAGTCACAAATATACCCAAATCTAACCAGGAGTTTGGCGGATCGAACCCACTGATCACATGGTGCTAAACATACACGCTACCATTAAGCCAAACTGCTGGCTATGTATAGGTATATGGTTAAACGTTGTACAAAAGTATTGTAAGTTTTATACAAGGCTTTATAAAATTTAACAAACAAGGTTTTATAAAATTTAACAAACAACGATTAATTCGCCCAGAGAAATCTATGAACAAATTTACAGCATTTATACAAATCAGCGAATTTGAGATGCTATAAACTTGAATTTTGCGAGAAATTGGAAAGAGTTGCCAATTTGTTGGAACCGTTTCAATGAAATCAGACAAATTGGCAAACTCTGATAGGAAACAATCGGCCTTGGAATCACATTTTCAAAGTCTGGCCAGCAGCACACACCAGGGATAGAGCCCGTGACCACACAATTGAAAGCATAACATGCAGACCATTGATCTATGCTGCTGGTTATATATTACATATTATATACTTGAAATATGAAATAGATTCACAATAATAAACGACGAAATGAACACGAAACACTATAATGCGATTTAGATATTCCATCATGCGAAAGCGAAATTGGATTGAGCTGAAAAACAATTTCAGCATTTTTCGTTTAAAGTTTATACCTATGTATGTACGTTCAAGTAATATCATATATTATTCCCATATACGAGATTTGCTCATTTCTTCAACTTCGTAACTTTCCACAATCGATTTAGATGCGAAAGGGACGATTTATTATACATTACATAATACACATATCTGACATTGTATTATATCAAATATATTTTTATATCCGAATATATAAAAAAAAAAAAATAATAAAAATGTGGAGTGAAGATATTTATGTATGCGCATTGCATGTCTGAATAAATTTCATAATTGCTTTTAAAACTACAAATGCGGGAGCTAATCAAGTAAATCGTCCCGCAATTTTTAATTTAATAATCCACTTATTATTTCGAGTGTCCACATGTGCTTTGCATATTCGCAATTGAATTGAAAATGTTTGCGTAATTACAAAATTCTACCTTAAAAGCTGTTCCTCGTTTCCAATGAAGTAATTTAATTTTTCACGTTGAATTTATTATAATGCGCGCAGTATTATATAGGTAATGTATTTGAAGTTTTGATTGTGTAAATTTATTACGTTGCGACAGTAATTTATCGTCTTCGGATTAACGCTTATGATTTAACGTTTATGAGAAAAGTTGGAAAGCTCGTCGGGAAGACGGAGCGATATAATTCCGGGAATAAATAAATTGTAGTACTTAATTGAAAAATATTATACCGATCCATTAAACTACGCCATAGAATGAAGTTTCGTGTCTTATAAACGTATCCGTTAAGTATAAGAAACTAAAAATATACTATCACGCAATTACACTAATAGGTATATTAAATATGAAAAAAGTTTAAAATTAAGCACTCTTTTCAATAGAATACATATCTAATATTATCAACAAAATAGTAAATTTTTGATCAGTTATGAATTGTTCATTGTTATGAAACAATGAAAATTTTGTTCAAGATTTAATTTCCAGATGGTGTTGGAAATTTGGCCGTTGTTTCAATATTATAGATATATGGTATGTTCGCAACAACAAACCCAAAAGTTTAATTATCTCAAAACAAGAAGTGAGTGACTTGGAACACGTCCATAATAACCGACATGTTGCGGTTTTATTTGTGTATGCAGTTATTTTCCATTAACTTTGTGAAAACGAATCATAACTAAAATTATTAAAACACATACTAACTTACAATATAATATTATAAATTTAAAAAAATGATTTCAACTTTAATATAAATTAATTTAAAAATGCCTTCACGGCCAAAATATATATGTATACATATATATTTTTTATACATATATATATACTTTATGTGTGTAAACGTAAATTCATTTTTTTTTTATGTTTTTATTCATTTTCCCAATACACAAGTAGGAAACGCTGTGTCCTCAATAAATATAACGATGAGAATTTATTCTGAGTATAATCTTTAATGCTGATGGTCCCCACACTGTTACCACCATTTGAATATGATTTCAAAAAAATTCATTTATTTTTAATAACATAGATTTTCTTATATACATATAGTATTTGTATTATGCATATATGTCTGGTCACAGTGACGCGTTAGAGTATTCTGTAATGTCACTGTGGCTATTATGTAAATAAATAAATAAATAAAAAAACAGAAACGAAAATCACATGAATGAGAGATATAAATAGAGCAGCTGACATAGAAGAGCAAATGCCGCGATTGTACAGACAGTGAAAGCGCAGACATACATAATCGTACGGCCCGGCATGCCTAGGTAGACTCCAGCTGTGAATGGGCGAATCTTATATAATTGTTAATTTGTACGATCTTATTATTTCGACAAGTTTCTCCTACATTTATTCAAATATGGGAATCATGGCTATCGATCATTGTCAAACTTATGTCAATACAAGGAAACACTCCACGGGGTGTTTTACAACACTATCTAAAGAAAACACATGCCGCGTACCATTTTGTGTATTTGCGCCCTTAGCGGGTTATATGATTAAAAAATGAAAGAAAGGCCAACAAAGCAAGAGTTCGATTTATATTCAAGGGAGTGTAAAATGACGCAAAATAGATCACAAATATAATTTTTATTTTAAATTTATACCAGGAAGGCCTAACAGATAGCCCCAATGCGCCTTCCTAGCCAGAAACATTGTACATTTGATACAAGCATTATTATTATACAAAGTAAATACATATTGGCAGCCTTACCCATTTTCTCGCAAATTTCGAGTTTTTAGCAATCTCGAATTTCGCTGAATTGTATAAAATGCCGCAAAAATATCTGTAGGTGTTATCTACGGTCAAATTTGTAAATTTTGGTGCATTTTTAAACAATCCAGCGAAAATCAGTAAATATGTACAATTCAAATAACAACCACAGAGATAGTTTTAGTCAAATTTGTAAATTTGCAGCATTTTATACAATTCAGCGAAATTCGAGATTGCTGTCAACTCGAGATTTGTGAGAAAATGGGTAAGGCTGTCAATTTTTTGGAACCATTTCAATAAAAATCAGATAAATTGGCAAACCCTGACAAGAAACGATTGACCTGGAGTCACAAATCCAAGGTCTGGCCAGCAGAAACCAGTGGAATTTGAACCAGTGACCACTTTGTTCAAAGCATTATATGCTAGCGAGAGTTATAATAGCAATATCTAATAAAAATCCAATTAAATTAATTAGTAAGTAAAAATTAAACGCAAGGAAATATTTAAAGTTTATTGTAAATTTTATTAACAAGGATTTTATTTCCGTTATAAGTTTATATGATGTTTAAATTTATAAGAATATTATATTCTTATAAATTTATATAAATATAATTATAAGAAATTTTAATTCAACAGCAGAATGAAGTCATAAAAATATACATTATTGATTAATTTATTTTTATCGAAGTATCCAAAGCTCAATCAAATAGAGTTCAATTTAAATAAAGCTCCATTCAGAATTAATCCTTATAAATTTAAAAACATATATTGTTAGCGTACATTTCAATATAAGTGTTCACACATGTCTCACATAAAATACAATAAAATCATAGAAAAAAGTTGACTAATCATGCAAACTGTATTTTTTTAACAGCTCAATAATTTATACAGTCGAAATGGTGATCATTTTGCTCGGATAGTTTAGATTTTGATCAAACGAATCTGATTATATTTCATCTGCAGCAATGGCCGCCATCTGCGCTGTTATCTTCTGTCAAAGTTTCCACAGTGTGTAGGCGGCGGGCGGTCGGTGCAGCAGTGCGCTGCGGTACCGGCGCGACCGGCGCTCCCAACCGCTTCAGGCGCCCCCGTTCTAGCGCTCCGCCCCTCGACGCGGGCAGCAGCACCACCGCGGGCCCTCCCGCGCCCTTTCGCCCCCCACCCAATGAAGCTCCACGACTGACAGGTAGGCGGTCGCGACCCACACCTCTCGCACAACAAACATCAACAAAGCGACTCCGCCCCCCAGACCGGAGCCCCGCGCCCCCGCCACCATCAAAACCCCCACAAACAACATCAACCGAACCATTTTGCGTAATGTCGTCACCCGAAAAAAGTTTTGACATGAATCGCCTCATTTGACAGATCGCTCTGTCTCGCTCTAACGCACACCCGCTACACGGTAACCCAAAACAACGAGCCCGATATTTATATACTTCGACTTATAAACATCACTTTGTGTATTATTTCGACTATAGGCGTGAGTTCTACCAATACTAAATAAACTCATGTGCTTGAAACGAGTCGAGGGATTGAGTCAATACCTCAAATAACAAAAGTCGATACTGCAAAGTGATTCTTCATATACCATATATGAATGTTGAAGTTGTACAATTATGTATTTAGCAAATTGTTTACAATTTATCGACGATCTTTTATTGGAGTTTAAAAAGTTGACTTATTCTTAGTTGAATAGTCGTGTTTCACGATGACATGTATATGTATAATATAATATAATGTGAAAAAACTCGTTTTCTTAAAAGTCTTCTTTTTTGTGTTCAAAATTCATAATTGTATATAAATAACCACTATATATATGTATACATGTAAATTTCGACGTTTTGCATGATTTAATTTGGAATCCAGTCCGTGTATGTATAATAATAAAATATTTTTAATAGTAAATTTTAAAATTTCAATTCTTACGTTATTTTTCTGCTACATTGTATTTAAATTTCATTTAATTTTAATTTATTTTTCAATATCTTAATTTTATGGTTTATATTTTTTTTTTTATTAGAAATAATGTATTTCAAAAATATTTGGTATACATTCTCAACTTAAAAAAATCGCAAAAAAAACTATTACATCATACATATTATAAATAAAGGGCGGATAACCAGCGTGCTTTTACAAAGCTAGAGTGCGAAAAAAGGTTCTAAATAAAATTGGCAAAAGTTCAGCGAATTAACAATGAACGGCACGCTTCCCGTCCTACCTCTAATTATGTAAATACTAGTGTTGTGCCAGTTGATTTTAGTAGGGTAGTTTCGGAAAGGAGAATAAAATTATAGGTTACTAGTGTTTTTACCCGGCTTCGCTCGGTGTTTGTGATATAAACCGCTTAAACATGGCCAATCTAATAGTAAAAATTTCATTTAAATTTATTTGAATATTCATTTATTTTTCTGTTACATTGAACGTCAAGGAATCATGACCCAAACAAACATACATACATACATATAAAGTCTCTTTCGAAATTGTATATTAATTTATAAATGTAATGTTAGGTAATTTATAGGCGAACGTAATATTAATCGTAGTATAAAGTGCGCGCATTACACGCTCACCAATCCAACCCGTTCGAAATGATGAATTAATGTGTGTGTGTGTGTGTGTATGTGTATGCGACGACGATCTGGCACATACACACATCGCGTCCGTTTTTATATATATGTTATTGAATTTTCAAATATTTTTATAAATTAAATTGAAAAAATCGTGTAAATCTTAACATAACAAATTTTTAATATTTGAAAATAATCCGAAATTCAATTTCTTTAATTATTACCAGGGATTTCAAATTCAAATTCAGTGTCAATTTATTTATTTTATTTTATTTTTTATTTTTATTTTATTTTATTTATTGAAAAATCAACAGACAGGATGTACATAGATATGTATAAAAAAAACAAATAGTAAATAAATAATATATGTAACATCCGAGTCCAATAACAGATTTTTACAAAAATGAAAAAGATAAATATAAGGAAAACAAATCAAAAAGTAAAGAATAAAGGCATGACAAAATATGTAGAACATTGCATAATTAAACTATAGTATTAAAATATTGGGAATAGGTTATAAAATAGAATATAAGAAGAAATTGAAATTTACAAATATAAAACAAATGAAAAAGGTAAATACAAAATAAACAAATGAAAAGGAAACATACCAGGGCCTCCCCCAAAGCCGATAGACCCAAGGGGTTTTGACTTATATTTTTTTTTTTATTGAAAATTAACCGCAATTTCATCATTTTTTTTGACAATGTTAATCAAACTTACTTAATTTGATATTTTCGCCTATACAAATTTACAACCTTCTGTTTGTTGTCAAAATATTAACACTGTCAATTTGGCGAGCTCATACTAAAAATAATCCCTGCTGGATTTTCATTGTATGTATAGCGTAGAACAAGACCTTAGTATATGTATTTCTTAACAGAACATATTCAAGCCATTTCATCATCATCTACAGTTATCCACCATCTACTGCTGGATGATAGCTTCTCCAACACGCTTCCATTTGTCTCTGTTTTGCCCAACTATCATCCATTTTATCCCACGCATTTTATAGTTCCACCCACGCATCCTTCTCGTGTCCTTCCTTGCGCCGTTTTATGATCTCTCGGGTACCATTCGAGCACTTCTTTCATACATTATTCTATTATCCCATTGCCGTTTCAATATCTTCACTCACTCCACTATATCAACAATCCTTGTCACCCACGTATTCCGTTTCTTATCTCGAACATACAGCGTTCCATACTTAATTCGAACTAAAGTCGCTTCGTGCATTTATGTGAATGTACTTAACAAAAAAAAAGTGATAAATTCATTCACGGTTCGCAAAGTATTCACTCGTTCCCTCATTGTACCGTAAAATACCATTTTGATATAATTACGCACGCACGTAACTGTCTGTAAACACACATACAACAATCGCTTAATTAAAGACTATCTTATAATATTTATTAGCTCACGATAGTCTGATTCGAGATGTCGAATCTTCAAATCTATGAATATAGACAATTTGGCCGTTCAATTTTGAAAAATTAGACAGGGGACATATGATAGCAAATCTTCAGGACAGATAAGAACCAATTGAAGTTCCGCCAACCGGAAATGTACTAGTTAGTATCTATTTGATGTTTAGTTTGCATTTATTATTTTAAGCAATACGATTAGTCCATTTTTTGTCGAAGATAAATCAATGGCGTGCTAACTTTTCCCTCTGTTTTTATATATATATATATATATATATATATATATATATATATATATATATATATATATATATATATATATATATATATATATATACATTTTTATCTTACTGAAAGATTCGTTTTATGCAAATATCATATTCGCAATTGGTGGACCAAAAACGACAGACAATGCTCAAAATACAATACGTGTAATTTAATATCATCCCACGTATGATTATACACTATTATTTTTAATTGCCACCAAAATCACATCATCGTATATTATTATTCGTAATGATTTAATAATGTGTTTATTTTTTATTTTTTTGTATTGGTCCACTTTTCGATGAAGATGCATCAATTTTTGGATGAATGGCGTGTCGCGCAACTTGCCTCTTTTTTATTTACAAACCTCCTTTACGTTTCACTTACGATTACAATTCTGGAAAAAAATTGCCTCTTATCCGATCGTTTTCATACTTTGCCATTTTGGTCATCAATATAAGTAAATGGATCCTCCGCCATTACGATAGAGATAAAATATCGTTTAAGACGCGTTTGAAGTTTGCAAATTTGAACTCGGGGTGACGTCTATGTAGTCTTTAGTTGTATACATAGATGGCGGTAGTAAAATAAAATTATTGGTATTTTTATTCAAAATAATAATTACTAACCTCTTCTTATTTTACCAGGTTTTTATTACTAGCTTCACGTCGCCAATCGGTCTGACAATATTCGTACATTCTTCCGATCGCTTTGAAACTTTGCCATTTTGCGAAGTTTGGTCGCCGATAGAGATTTCAATTGCTTCCGCTAGTTCGATGGTGAAATATAATCGTAATAAACACGTTTAAGAATCCAAAAATTTTGGAGGCGCTGACAGCTAACCCTTTGCCAAATAGCCTGTAACTTTATTTTATTTTATTCAATCAATCAATCAATGTGCACTCGTCATTACAGATCGCTCCAATGCGATGAGTTTACTATACAGAAACATCAAATTATAGTATTTATATATAATTTGAAACATCAAATTATATTTAAATACTTAATTAATACATTATTCGAAATAGCATATGACATCTATGGTCAAAAATTGCAAACATCGTATACAATACGATCAATAAACATTATTACAAAAATCCGATTTTTTTATACGGTCATCCACAGAGACATCTATGGTGAGAAACTCGGCGAACCTTGAGATATAACAGAATAACTCAAGATTTTGCGAGATAATTGGGGAGGGAAAGCGAATTTTGCAGGTACCCTTTCAATAAAAATCAGAAAAATTGACAAACTCTGATAGGAAACGATCGACCTGGAGTCAAAAATATCCAAGTCTGACCAGCAGCACTACAGATAATACTTCCAATAAATTATTTTCAATCGAGGTCGACCCAGGGCTTGAGCCTCTCGGTGGTTAGCCTTAATGCAACCACTGTTTAAATTTTACATTTCACATTTTCATGCTAAAATTGATTCTAATGCGCAAGAAAGTCGTTGATACATTTGGCTAATTTCGACATGGGCGTCATAATTTTATCGTTTTCCGAAAATAGTGTCCGATTCGTTTATGCAGATTCGAATGTGCGTTTTTTTTTTTGTTTGTTTAGTCTTTCACAAAAACAACAACAGGAAAATATGCTTTAATTATAACCCGCACCGGAATCGAGACCAAAAACCACAAAATGAAACTGGAGAATTCTCTAAATCGAAGATATAATCGTTGATTTCGACAACCGACTCATCATTGCCCTTATCATCAACTTGTGTCAGACGCGATCGTCTCCGCAAGAGTGATGATGATTTCCTACTCGTCGACGAAATGATAAACATTTATGCGATAATCAAATACAAACCTGTCGTCAACTAGCAAACGAAGATGGAGACGAGCGCTAAAAGGTGTTACGTTGTCGCAATGTCAATAATTCATATTTTTTTTTGTTGCCTCAATAAATTGCCAGACTCGATTTTTGTACGCGTGCATTTCAACCGATGCTTGTTAGTCATCACTTGACTCCTGACATTCGAACGATAAAAAGCCGTAAACGACGGAAAAAAATATATCGAACGCATAGTTTCGAAATGAGGAAAGTGCGATGCGTCGCCCGGCAGCAATAATAATATTAATTAATCGCGATGCTTAACCGTAATCGCCGCTAATGTCGACCGTTTAGCACGGATTTTGTTACGTTGCGGAAACACGCTAGCGTTTCCACGCGCGTGAAATTCTGCGGCTAATACACTGCGGCTCGAATGCGATGATATCATACGATTTAGCATAGATCGATCTGCGTGCCGAGTTACAACGGATTATGTATATTATTAACCGGGGGAAAAGTGTGGCAACTTTTGGTTTTATGTACTGTTTTCTGTGTTGCTGCGTGCAATGGCCAACAGTAACAAACGCAACTTTTACTACATATACATATACACACATGTAGTCAGTCACAAACAAACAGTGTTTGACGTTATACATATCGTTTTTAAAATAGTTTTACAAATGTATAAAAAATCTTTGACGTCGAAGTTCGTCGATAGCTTTCGCTGCGTTTCTCTCTATACGTATACGATCCTATTGACAGTGATGAATACCAGTAAAGGTGGGAACACACAGTATTTTTTGATAGTTTTGTACGTGCTAATAAATTCTGGCATGCCTAGTTTGTACCGTCGTGATCCTTCACAAAACCCACCCTCTGAATTGTTTTCGGTGATATTTTATCCTTGACATACATAAGTTTGACAGTGGTCGATAATGGTGAAAAAATGTAGGATAATGATCAGATCGTACGAATTAACAATGTCATGAAGACACGCCTATCACAGCTGGAGTCCGCCTAAGCGTGCCGTGCCGCACTTTTGAATGTGTTCCCACCGTGAGGTTAAGCGTGGCCGTGGAGTCGTGGTTTTTGGCTGGAATCAGACTCCGACTCCGATTTCGCGTTTAAATCGCATTTATTCTTTTAATTGATAATGTAATAAACATACTGGTTTGATCATAGACGAACTAATCTGGCCAGTTATCCTATGTATAAAACCGCAACTGCGTCTGTCATTCGTTTCCGATTGGCTGTCGTCAAAGTCGTTTCTGATTGGCTTGATTGGGCAAAAACGTTTGTGGTTGATCGGTCTTTAAATAATATTAATAAAAAAAAAAATGAAGACTTCTGATTTTGAAAAAAAAATGAAGATCGTGATCGGTATTTTATAAAAATTAACAAATTAATAAACGATCTAGTTTGTTCATGCACAAACTATTAGGCATTAGTTAAAGTATTCTCAATAGTTTTTCCCATCCTCCATTATCTGTCTTCTACAATGTATGCGAAACCTGTTTTTAAAATTTTCAAAATCGGCGGAAACCATTGGATTTCCTATTTTATTTTATTTTATTGCATGAAAACCCATTTTTGTACATACACAAGTTCCACACATTTTACAAATAATAGACAAATTTACATCTAATGGACAAATTCGATATACAGCATCATTACAAAGTTGAGTGGGTAGCATATTAATAATAATCAACTAATCCGAGATGCTAGAGACTCAAATTTGGGAGACACGGGAATAAGTTGCCAATTTGGTGGAACCGTTTCAACAATGAAATCATATAAATTGGCAAACCCTGATACGAAAGGATCGACCTGGAGTCGACCACCGGGCCAAGGAGTGAACCCATGACCCCTCAGTAGAAAGCATTACACGCTTACCACTGAGCTATATTTCTGGTTGAAATATTTTTTTTGGCGTTTTGACAGCCAAAAGTTTCATTCAGAATCATTAAAAATCAGTTGGATTTAGAGTTTTAGTCGTAGTCGTACTTGGACATTAGTCCCATGTTTACATGTGCACTCTGACCTACCCAGCCCGGTCGACCCCCTATAGCGACTACTTTACAGCGGAATTTAAAACCTAGCTTTATCTGTTTGTGCCTTATTGTCATTGCACACGCATAGGCAACTAATGTTGCATATGGAGTATTATATTAGGTTATCGGAGATTATTTTTATAGGCTGCGCTCATCATTATTTTCATAATTGACCATTATTAATTATTATTAATTCCACTCATTATTTTCATGAGTGGAATTTTTATGTTCTCTCTTCCATTTGGGTCTCACAGGGATGTTTTGTATTTGCGGCTGGTTCTTATATACATATTTGTGCTAGACATTCCCTACATTGCATTTTACTATTCGATGTTTTTACTTTATCTGCTATTATTATAGTACTATTGTTTTTTTATGATTATGTATATGTAATTGGTTTTTTTTCTGTGTAATTAATACATATACATATGTATATACTTTTATTTTTCTCATCTCTTAATTTTTTCGACCATTGTGGCGCATTAGTGACCCGTAATGGCACAACGTTCCAAACTTAAACTTAAATAATTTAGCAATAAATTGACGGTTTGATACAGAATTGATGTTTGCATCTCGGAATTCTTAGTTTTAAATGTTGAGAACAACCGGCAACCATTGTTAGAGTGGTAAGAGAACTCTCATAGTAATAAAATACAAAATGTTTATGCCAAAATGCTTCATGTTTCCTGTACATACATACATAGTGCATTTCACATTCTTTAAAAACTGCATTGAATCTGACCCAATCAACTTAAACCCGTCATGAAAGTTAATGACAATGAAATTCTCGGCACATTTTGTTGCGTATAACTGTCACCGAACACCAAACGTCAACTCACATTACCGAAGTTTTTTTCTTAACACCATTCAAACAAAATTTGAAGAATCAAACTTCAAAATCAAAATAGCAACAAGCCACTGATACTTCCACAATAACAACATAATATTAACCCGATCGCCCAATCAACGGCAACAGCAACTATATTCGATGTAACGTGAAACTTACAATGTGTTTTAACATTTTGAGGACGTAAAATAAATTCTTAATTTTTATTAAATTATTTCTTATTTTACTGTATAATATTATTACAATATAATTAAATGCAAGGTTTTTAATAATATTACCGTAAGTTTTGCTGTCCATAACATGACGTTGACAATTAATTTTATATTTCTTAATAATTTCATTGTTTTTATAGACAATTAATTTTATATTCTTGTGGATTAATAACAAAAATTTTACCTGGCTTACCTCGATAAAATAAACGAATAGTCGAAATATGATTTTTCCAAGTGGAATTTTATATAATTCTCATATAAAGACAATTTAATATATTATCCCTATTAATTCAATTCAGATTCGTGTAAATACTAGTACTGCAATTTTACCGATTTAAAATTCACACTTCTAATTAACCCTTTTAAACGAAAACAAAAAATAGTGTGGCCAGAACACTATCGCAATAAACATGTTTCAATAGAAAATACTCGATATAAAATAGTATTAACAGTGGGAAAAAATCCCAAGTGAAAATACGTACTTTTGACTTTTGATTTGAACTGGACCACTACTTAGAGAGATTTGAAAGCTGAAAAGTACTACAAATGAAAGATAAAATACCCGACTATAGATTCCAATATTCAATTTGAACAGGAAATTGACAGATTTTGAGACATCGACCGAACAACACGAAGATATATGTAGAAAAATCGCGCGATTTAAAAAACACATATATCTCCGAATCTCGAGCCAATCAACATATTTTATTACCAGATTCGTGTTTACTGGGCATAGATCTATAAGAAAAGTCATATCTCGTCTCTGAACCATTTTTCGTTTCGAGCAGTGTTATCGAAATACATCGAAAAACGGGAACGGGAATTGCATGCGATATTGTGGCATTGCAACGCATGCCGGCTTCAGCTAGTTAACAATATAAAACGCCAATAGGATTTTTTCAATAGATGGCGGTAAATGCTCAGAGACTTAGCGCCGTATATAAGCCTAGAGGAAACATCGGTAGCAAACAGTATATATAGAAGTTTTTTTCTTTTGTTATTACATTCGTACGTTTTGTTGACATTGTTCTAGCTGTGACGTATATACAGCAGCAGTCACATAAAACGGAACGCTTAAGCGAAACATGTTTTTGCGTGAAATTTCGGTAATCTTATATAAAACCAAAACTGAAAGTCATTTAAATGATAGGTTGTATCATAGTGCATTCGTGTAACACCAAACGTGAAAATAAAAGGTGATAAAGATGAGTTGGGGAGAAATTTAATGGAGGGCAGATTTTACGACCGTGCGTTGACTTCACGGTTAAATAAAATTTGAAATGAAAATAGCACTATACATATACATTTTTAATTTTATTACAGTCACATATTATTATTTACAACTTATAAAAAAGAAATTAATATTTTGTAGCGGCTCCTTTCGATTTTATAACTTATTTTATTCGGTTTGGCATAGAATCTACTAAAGTTTTTAAATTTTCGATTGGGAGGTCTTCGTACCATATCTTTTCTATTATTTCTTTCAACGATTTAAGAGTAGAAACATTGTTCTTCCTTATCCTGTACTTGATACACATCCATAAATTTTCGATTGGATTTAAATCGGGACTATTGCCAGGTCATGGTAGTGTCTTTACACCCATTTCTTGTAAATAGTCCCGAACTTAAAAAAAAGTAAAAAAAAAAATTCAGTTTTTTGATTGAAATTTTATAATTTATATTCAATGCTATCAAATAAAATGAATACTCACCAATTTAGCTCGATGACAAGGGGCAGAGTCATCTTGAAAAATTATATCATCGGAATATGAAAGGTGGTTTTCCATCGATGGGACAAAGCTTTCTTCTAAAATTTTTTTATATTTTTTTCCATCGATGGCACCTTGTAGAAACTCCAATTGTCCAATGTTATGGTACGAAAAGCATCCCCAGACCATTTGACTTGGAAGATCCTTAACAGTTTTAAGGGTACAATTTTCATTATACCTTTCGCCAACTTTCCTTCGGACATACGGAAAACCATCAGGACTATAGAGGTTAAACTTTGATTCGTCGGAAAGTATCACTCGTTGCCAATCTGATGGACTCCAATTTTCATGTGCTTTCGCCCATTCCAATCGATTGTTTTTCATTCTCTTGGTTAGTAATGGGTTTTTTGCAGCTTTCCGACCGTACAGTCCAGCTTCTCTGAGTCGCCTTCTTACTGTTGAGTCGCTGATTTCCATGGAAAATTGTGAAGATGCATCTGTTCTTAATCCTACAGCAGTTTTGAATCGCTGCTGTAAAGATAATCTGGTTATTACACGGTCTTGCCTCTCCGATGTGCATCTTTTCAGTCCGGTCCCCTTCTTACGATCAAAACTTCCAGATTCTCTTTTTTTTTTCCAGTAATCTCGAAACAGTCGATATAGAACATCCCATTTTCTTGGAAATTGACCGAAAGGAAAATCCTGAACTCGCCAATGTCGCGATTTTTACACTCTTCTGCAATGATAACTGAGCTCGTTTTTTCATGTTGACGTGTTAAAATTCGAATTTGATGCTTTCTCCTTGAAAACCCACACTAAACTGAACTCAAATCTTAGAAAACAATCATATTTAGAATATTTGGTCGTTAAAAACCCTACACATAAAGGGATAATCCTTTAATGGCCTCGAAGTCGTAAAATTCACAAGCGTTCCGTTTTATGTGACTGCCGGTGTATATATGTCGAATCGAAACGACTATTATAGTACGGCGAGCATTATCTTACACAGACACAGACGCACAGAATAGCGATATTATATGTTTGATATACGTATTCCATAAATAAATTAATAATATCAACAACTTACGTATTTTATATTAAAATTTTATTAATGCAAATATTTCAAAACACGAACTCAAACCTTACAAAAAACAAAAGTCAAATTCTACCGACCGCCATGCCATACGCACGAACAATGTTATATTTCTTGACGAAAATGCAATGTGAAACTGAAACGAAATGTGATTGGCCATCGCGGGTCGAGTGGATGGCGATAGCGTGTATGTACATACATTTTCGACTATATAATAACAATACATATAACAACTCGTTCGTCCCACATGTTGCACCAAACGTCAATCGTCAGCTAAATCAACACAACACGTGGAACCATCGAACACTTACGAAACATTTCAAGTGTTGACTTAATTTTGCACAAACGGGACCAACACTGTGCCGTCATCGTAGTTTTGTCGGCCTAACCAAATCAATCTCTTATCTCTTTCAATCGACAGACATGCGTAACTCCTATCGAAAGACCAATGTTAACTTGTTGATTTCAAATGTTGACCACGATAATTTGCGGTGAGCATCAACACCGCAACTTGACTTTAAAAGTTGTGTTTTCGCCGATGGCCTTATTCGATTCGCACACGAGCTAGCGAATACACATTTACTTGCACTGGGCAAACATCCGTCGGCAAATATACAGACCGACAGACGGAGCTGCGTCGAAATTTTATTTGGAATTTGCCTCGGTAGACTAAATTAAAAGTTTTTAGCTTGTTTTATTTTGACGTAGAACTACATATTCGTAATAATACTCATTAAAGTATTTCCGTACTGGCACAACACAGGTTTAGTACATTATATATGGACACGTTCATATTTTATTTCATTTTATTCAATCAATCATGCACACTCATTTGTTTTTTTTATTTTATACATTCATTTGTTTTTTTATTAAATTTATTTGAATCGAAAAAAAATAGCATTCAATGATATCGATACTGTCGTCATAGAAACTTGATTTGTTTTCGATGTTCCAAACAAACCTTACATACATAGATACATACAAAGTCGAAATTGTATATTTGATGTTTACCTTAGACACGACATCAACCAGCAGCATGACTCGGTGCTAGCGTTGATAATAAGCACCGAGAGTGTGCCGGGTTCTATCCCGTGAGTTGACCTCGATTGAAAAGAATTTATTCTGAGTATAATCTTAAATTCTGCTGGTCAGACTTGGATATTTGTGACTCCAAGTCGATCGTTTCCCATAAAAGTTTGCCTGCCCATTTATCTGATTTCATTGTTGAAGTGGTACCTTCATCAAATTGGCAAAAACCATCCTACCCACTATGTCACCCCTGTTTGAATGATTTTCAAAAAAATATTATCCATAACATACATAGATGTCTCGCTAATTCTTTTATATAGTATTTGTATTATGTTAAAATGTCTGGTCACCGTGACGCGTTAGAGTATTCTGTAATGTCACTGTGGCAAATATGTAAATAAAAAAATAATAATAAAATAAATCTTTGGTCAAACATTGTACAGAGCTTTGTACCCATTATACAAGGCTAAAACGATCAACATCCACAGAGACATATATGGAGAAATTTCCAGCATTTATACAAACCAGCGAAAAATCGGGATGCTGAACAACTCAAAATTTTGCGTTAGAGTATTCTGTAATGTCACTGTGGCAAATATATAAATAAAAAAATAATAATAAAATAAATCTTTGGTCAAACATTGTACAGAGCTTTGTACGCATTGTACAAGGCTAAAACGATCAACATCCACAGAGACGTCTATGGAGAAATTTCCAGAATTTATACAAACCAGCAAAAAATCGGGATGCTGAATAACTCAAAATTTTGCGAGAGAGATGAACGGAATGCCAATTTTGCAAGAACCGTTTCAATGATAATCAGAAAAATTGGCAAACTCTGATCGGAAACGATCGACTCGGAGTCATAAACCATGCAGCAACCAGCCGGACTCAAACCCGTGACCACTTAGCTCGAAAGGATTATACGCTTACCACTAGACCATGCTGCTGATTAATGTTTACGTATATGTTCCGTAATGTGTACGTGGCGCAAACGTAACGGCAGTAGCCGACAAAATCTATTCATATTCAACCAGCAGCGTCGACTAGTGATTAGCATATTATGATTCCGAGTAGAGTGGTCACGGTTCGATTCCCACTAGTAGATGATGGCCAGACCTTGATTTATGACTCCAGGTCGATCGTATCCTATCAGAGTTTGCCAATTTTTCTGATTATCACTGAAACGGTTCCTGTAACAAGGCATCTCCTTTTCAATATCTCTTACAAATCTCAAGGTATTCAGCGTCTTGAGGTTCGCCAATTTCTATAATAAAATGCTTCAAAAATTTCTCCATATTTTTATTTTATTTTTTTATTTTTATTTTATTTTATTTTATTTTACGGTCAAGAAAAAATTGACCATTTTACATGTTGGAAATAGAGTGGAAATATGTCACTAATGTGTTTGTCGTAGCGGTTTCTCAAAGACTAGTTACTTGTCTGCCAACAAATGAAGCGTTTTTTTAACAAAACAATGCAACCAGTCAGTTGGGTCCGCTTACAAACGAGCATGTGACCTCCTGCATTCTTATGAACTTCTTATAATTGTAATATGTATTTTTTGAAGTCTCCATGCATGAAAAAAAACATACATGATCTCTATTCCTATCGCACAGCCTTATTTACGTGTGCGCGAGCAGGATACAAGGGGACTCGGAATGACGTCACCTAGTCCCCTTGTATCCTGCTCGCGCAATAATAATATACCGCTAGTTAAAGTGCCAACAATATTTAGTTGGCTTGGTGACTTGCAGTCGGTCCGCAGTATTACTTCTAAGTTTTGTTAAGAATGTATGGAATTCCACAAATAACGTCACAAACGAAACTTTTTAAAGATAGATTTGATCCATTATTTTGAATTGTTGACGTAGAACTACGTTTACTCGTAAGACTACAAACATATTGACCGTTTGATTGCTGACGTCTTTTCTGGAGAAAACCCGCCACGCCGAAAATTTCGCCTACATTTATTTCCAACTAGAATTATTTTGAAATCCAATAGAAAGCCGGTATAAAAATTGTAGCTATTTCAAACAAACCCTAGATAACTACCCCCGAGGATTTCGAGTTTTTTAAATGTGCGTTTAGACTCTCTATTATATCTTTGAACAATATAAAATAAACAAAAGAAATCTATTAATGAATGTATTTTTCCAAAACTATGTAGTTCCATCTTCTTTATTGTTATTAAAATGTAATGCTCACAATCTAAATGACAAGCCACAATCTAAAATACTCAGCAGCTGGGGATTTCCATTCCATAAATTCTGCTATGGTAATAAATTCAGAAATTCCGGTGTAAACCAGTCTTTATAAACATTGACACGGATTACGTGACCCATGTTCAATGCATTTTTTTTAATGCTACTTGGAAAGGCTTAGCAGGTAGTATTCTTGTTTATTTTTTACATACTCAATAAATAACGCCTATCGGCGTATTTCAGGTTCATGAGGCTGTTGGCAAAACGCCGATCGGCATTGGTCAGCATTCAAAGGGTTAAAATACTCACCAGCTATGGTTATAAATTACTACCAGAGAAATTCTGCTATGGAGTATTCCGGTGTAAACCAGTCTTTATAAACATTGACACGGATTACACGACCCATGTTCAATGCTAGCGTGGAAAGGCTTAGCGGGTAGTATTCTCGTTTACTTTATACATGCTCAAAATACAACGCCTATCGGCGTTTTTCAGCCCAATGGACTTGTTGGCAAAACGCCGATCGGCGTTGTTTAGCATTGAAAGGGTAACGAAGCAAATAAGACAATGTTGGCAACAGCGACATGTAATGTTTTCATTTCCGCAAGGAATACTAAACCACGACTGCCTTAGTTCTACGTTTAAGCACAGCGGGCGAATCTCCATTTAAGCCTCGGTAATTTTTTTTGTTGTTGATAAAACGAGGATTTTCCGTATCTGTGAAAAGGTCAACGGCGCGTATAGGCAAGCCTCAGAATGATTGCTCGTTATAGCTACCTGAGCATGACCGCGCACTCGTAAAGCGGCACGATCTACATTTGACCCACATTGTATCCAACGTGTTAATCGTGGTTCAACACGTCAAAAAAAAAAACTGTCAGATTGGTCTTTTGGAAGGCTCGAATTCTTCAGAGTGTGTCGCATACTCAATAGACAATCGCATTGAATTTGCAAGATGTTTGCAGTAGCAACAAGTGCCGATAAGCAGATTTCGACATGCGAATAAAAGTTCTCCAAAACTTGTATGCACATATTTAGCTGTGGTTTTCCTCTTTTAAAATCAGGTTTCTTCCTGTTGCATGATATTTTAAATGAGTGTTCAATTTAGTGACATTGTGTCTATCTGTGTCTCTGTGTGGCAACGCTCGTCTGCTAATAAATATACGCACAGACGCGTAAAAGGTATACAACTTGAGATTTTGATCTGTTTTTGTTATATTCTAATGAGTAAAACCAGTGCTCATGTGAACGTAGTTTTGATGCAAATAGAAATGTCAAGTTGAAAGCGAATGTTGAATCTCCAAACACGCAACCAAATCGTTTTTGAAATGCGCTTTGAGTAGACGTAATCAAATATTTTTCAATTTGACGTCAGTTCAATGGGGATGCAAGTAGACGGCGCGCGCACGCATCGACTTGACTGCAAATATCAGGAAAAAAACAATCCAGAAAAATCGATCAAAATGTTTTATGTTTGAGTTCGGTCTCCGTGACGAGACAGAATGTTAAATTACAGAAAACGCAAATTTTGGAAGGCAAAGATCGAAAATCGAAAGATCGAAAATCGAAAGATCTTAAGTCGAAAGATCAAAAAAAAAATGGTGCATGGTAAACGGTACATACTCATCTAATTTGCGCGAGCAGGATACAACAGGAACAAGAGGAACAGGCTCTTCCTCCCGTATTAATGTGCGCGCTCAGAATACGGGAGGAAAAGCATGTTCCTCTTGTTCCTGTTGTATCCTGCTCGCGCAAATTAAGTGAGTATGTACCGTTTACCATGCACCATTTTTTTTTTGATCTTTCGACTTAAGATCTTTCGATTTTCGATCTTTGCCTTCCGATATTTGCGTTTTCTGTCATTTAACATTCTGTCTCGTTATGTAGACCCGTTTGAGTTGTATGCGTATATACGCAGCAACTTCTTGTCAGACTTGGATATTTGTGACTCCAGGTCGATCGTTTCCTATCAGAGTTTGCCAATTTTCTCTGATTTCATTGTTGAAACGGTTCCCGTTTCAAAATTGGCTAAAAATCCTTCCTACCTACTATGTCACCACTATTTGTATGATTAATGTACAATAAAAATTATGTACAATTCAATAGATGTCTCGTTAATTTGCGAGTTTTTCAGTGTCTCGTAATTCAACGACTTGTAATAAAAAAAAAAATGCTGCATTGTAATCGTAATTAGTAATTGGCCAGGAAGGCGCATTGGGGTTTACCTGTAAGGCCTTCCTGGTATATATGTAAAAAAATAAATAAATAAATAACCTTACCTAATTATACTGCAAATTTGCGCGATTCCCAATTTAAGATTGATAGTTACAGTCGAACCGATCTATCGCAATCACCCCCCCGACTCGACCCGCGATGTCCAATTACATTTCGTTTCAGTTTCGCATTGCTTTTGGGCAAGAAATACAACATTTTTTTTTTTACAATTTGACCTAGCATCGAAAATGAACCATCGCTCACGTTTGCTTCAAATAATCTCGCATTTTTGTTTATGTTTTTTTTTTTTTCAATTTAACAATTGACAATGACGACGTCGTCAATTTTGATATGCATAAACAAAAATAATTCTAGTTCGAAATACACGCAAGAATACTCTCTAATTTTTAATTTAAGGCACATTGCAAAAGTTTCCACCTGTCTGTCGATTTAATCGAATAAATAAACAAACAAAACCCACTGTGACGTTGCACACATGTTAATGTGTTATGCTATACTTTCGCAATGCGGAAATCAGCGTGTTAAGGCATGATTTAACTCTTTTACAACGCATCAAAACACGTTTATATATTTTTTACTATACTATTATATATGTATGTATATAAATTTACGCCCGTGTAGTTTGTACGCTCTTGTTTTTAAATTTTTGCGATACACGATATATTTGCAAATAAGTAGTGTTGCGGGTCACCCTGTGTATTCTTGGCTCAGTTTCTATGAAAGGGCTAACAGGTGATCATCACACGCGCGTCATCTCCGAAGATACACATCGCGGCCGATGGGTCGCAGATCTCGGAGACTCCGCCCCAGGAGCCTGGGGCCCCCATTCGTGAGACTCGTTCTAAGCGTCTATGTTTGGCTATGACATAAGAATTGTCATAACACGATGACTGTACTCAGCACTCAGTGTGTGGGAGGGAGCTGCTCCTCGCTCTGATGATCTTCTATTCGTTTCACAATTTGGAGTTGTTGTTTTTTTGTTATTTTGCGTAAAATTTTGCCCGTGTTGCGAATCTGTTAAATGCGTACACACACGTCGCCGTGTTTACAGTCAAAATTGTCGTCTACGACTAAAAATAGTAATAGCCTTCTAGTATGGGAGATGCAAACCCATTCCAAACCACTGTCGACTACTTGCTTTTAATTAAATGGGTCACCATCCACTGGAGACGGCTATTCTTGCTGGTGCTCTAGTGTCTTTCTTCCGGCTATTCCATGGACATCAATCTTATGTAGATTTCGTTTCCAACGGTCGACCCTGCAATTAAGATGGATGTAGTTATTCATAATGGAGCTAGCTAGCCGAGTGAGTGATTCTTTGATTCGAACGACTCTGTCAGTGTTTTTTGTGCAATATTAAAATTCAATCATAATAATAATTGCTTGCTGGATTGTTTTCGTATTGTACAAAAATAAATGCATAATGTTGCACATGTCAAAATATTACTCAATCGATTGAAGCCTTTCGGCAGAAATACATTTGCACGTCCAATTTCTAATCAATAGAATTTGCCAAACATGTTAAATCATATAAATATATGTATATTACCTTAATATCTAATATTTTTTTTTTTTGTATTGTAATAAAACGTTATAGAAGTATTATTCATTTTAAATTTGTATTAATATTAAAATAAAACTCAAAGCAGAATTTCGTTGACGACATATTAATTAAAAAACAAATATTTTTTATGATTATTTGTTTAACTACATATGTATGTATATTTGGACAAAATTCTCATGAAATAAAAAAAAAACGAACAGTTCAGGGTGTGGAATCATTTCAAGCAGAGTCGGAGTCATAAAAAATCAAGTGACTCCAACTCCTTTTTATTATTATTGTTTTAAATTAATAGTATTACGGTATGCGTCTCCAGGTTTATTGAATTAAATCCGCTAATAAATTGAAATTTAATTATTTCTTTATAAAAATCGTGAATTTAAGTTACTTTATAAATTAAATCGTTGAATTTTACTCATCCTTTTTTCTTATTATAATTTTTACTTTCATTTTTTTTATTAAATTGATTTGTTTGTGTATGTCCATTTTTAGTGATTTTTTTATTCCTTTAATTTTATATATATACATATATAATTTCGAAAGAGACTTTGTAATTTTTTAAGTATTGTTTGTTGGTAATCGGATACAAATCAGTTTCTTTGATGATTCAAATAAATATGACAAATAAATTTAATAAAAAAACAAATTAATATTTACTATTAGATTTGCCATGTTCAAGCTGTTTATATTACAAATACTGAGCGAAGCCAGGTAAAACAACTAGTCATTTAATATTCTGTTTTGTATAATTTAAACTAAACATTACTCAAAATTGTTAGATCTTTTCATTCGTTCCTGTAAAAAGATAAATTATATTTCATACGCGATATTGAAAAATTCTTACGTTTCAGTAATGAAATAGTTATTTAGTTTCCTAATGATGATTGTTATCGAATATTTGTACTATTTTAATCTGTATTGATTAGTGCTATCTAAGCAATGTTTCAATTTTATAATTATCATATGAACAATACATTCCAAGACATATTTTTAATATCGTAACTTTTATTAAACATCCGTATTTGTTTCATTGCAGATGAGTGTAACAAAGTCTGAGGGCACTGGCGGTAAGTTTGAATGCCTTCGCGTAGTGGTCCACAAAGATGAGAGAGGATATGGCATGACTGTTTCCGGTAAATATCCTTAAACTGCTCTACATTTCAAATATTTAATACAAATCAAATAACAACTTCAACGATAATACTTTGTCAAATCAAAGTTCGCTCTTGACTTTCTAACCGACATCAATCAAATTAATATTCACTCGATGCACCCGGTCATACGTTGACCTCATTCCCAATTCGCAATACCGTTTCTATTTCTAAATATATACACAAAAAACTTATTCGACGTTGATTTGTCACTTTTCAGGCAATGATCCAGTGATTGTGCAGTCAGTTGTCAAAC
Organism: Arctopsyche grandis; assembly: GCF_051622035.1. Lineage (NCBI taxonomy): Eukaryota > Metazoa > Arthropoda > Insecta > Trichoptera > Hydropsychidae > Arctopsyche > Arctopsyche grandis. The sequence goes on from NC_135357.1 coordinate 30,064,047, forward strand.
AAGGTGCAGCATGGAGAGCCGGAGTCCGCTACGGCGACAGGTTGATACGCGTCAACGGCATAGCCGTCGAATCATCTGTACATCAAGATGTTGTAGACATGATAAAATGTATTCCATCATACGATACGCTATTGCATAAAATTTCAGAATTTTTCATCTTGTAATTATGACATTTTTATTGCAGCATCTAATTTGGCCGAACTAACCCTTCAAAGAACAATAGCAACTTCTAAAATAACAGCACCACTGCCAGTAGATGTGAGTTATTTAGCTTTTAATTGTATAGGTTTTCAAATAAGAAAATAAATGAGTATGTAAACAAATTCTCAATCAACACAAAAACACTTCAAATCCAATCAATATATTTCAGTAATATTTTAACGACTGCAAAATCTTTTCTGTAATATGTAAAAGCAAACTTCATTTAAACATTTATATTTTTCCTTGATGTCATTATAGGTTGCCCCTTAACGACATCTATGGTATTAAACTTGTACATTTATACATTTTGAAATAATATTCAAATAGTGATGGATAGGATGGTTATTGCCAAAGTGGATCGTTTCCTATAAGAGTTTGCCAAATTATATGAGTCTGACCAGCAGCACTACAGATAATACTCGAGATAAATTATTTTCAATCGAGGTCAACCCACAGGATTGAACCTGGCAATCTCTCGCTGGCGATTTTTGTATATTTTTAGTAGTAGTAATCTATGCATTATCAAATAAGCTTATTTTCACATTTAACGAACAAAATTTATGAAATTATATTGATATAAAAAATATCCATACAGCTTAAATTTGTTATATTTTGCAAAACAACTACCAGATAGACAATTTTATTGTAACTGAAAGTACCGAAATCAAACTAAACTTCAGACTTTCGATATCTTAAGACCAATTTAGAAAACTCAGGAGTATTTTGTTTGTCTTTAGTTACCATATAATAAATTCAACACTTTTTCATGTATATATGCCAGCAGTATGGCTTGGTGGTTGTGTTTATGTTTAGCACCGAGAGGTTACCGGGTTCGATCCCATGCTAATCTTTAATGCTGCTGGTTACATTTGGATATTTATGACTCCAGTTCGATCGTTTCCTATCAAAGTTTACCAATTTTTTCTGATTTCATTGTCGAAACGGTTCCTCCATTAAATTGGCAAAAACCATCCTACCCGCTATATCGCAAATATCTGAATTTGATTTATGTACAATATGCAAAACTTTATGTACAAGTCGAAATCCATAGATTTATCTACAGATTAATTAATTATTAATTTCGTGTTCTTCAGCCTCTCGAAATACAGCGATTTCTGTAATAAAAATTCTGCAATGTTTGTAATTAATTGTCTTGGAAGGTGCATTGGGGTTTACCTGATAGGCCTTCCTGGTATATATCTATGTAAAAAATAAATTAAATAAATTATGTAGTTCGGTCTAACTTTACATCATTCCAATTCTAAATTAAAGATTAAAAATTGTTTCTTTGCAATTTTTAGTATATTGGATGGATTTGAAATTTATTTTTGCGAAATTTGGTGATAAAATTAACTATTAAAAATCTATAAAATTTTCTTTCGAGAAAAGTGATGATCATACCAATTCATTTTCATTAAAACTGACACAATATATACAGTCTGAATTCCTAATCTTCAAATCTTATTTCAGAAAGAACGACAACGTATAGTAGAAAATACCAAAATTCAAACAATTCAACGTATGCTAGAGAGTGAATTGAGCCACATAGAAAACTTGCGTAGTATGTTCATTCATCATTCAATTTTGAATACACATTTTTAAAACGACATCATTAAAACACTTCTCTCACTCCAGGTGTGATCGCACGAGGCGGTTCAGATCGAATACCCGAATTAGAAATGGCCGAAAATAGAAAATCAAATCTTCAACAACAAATAGACAAATTAGGACAATCATCAGTACGCTATATCCTAATTATATAATACATTAAAATCTTTTTTTTTATTATTAATACACATATACATTATGTTACTTAGATTTCAACATTACCAAACCGAGTGATAGTATCAGACATAGACCCACCCGTCACACCTCCGCGACAAAGCTTCCTCAGCAACCTACCTCGCAGTCTCAGCAGCCTCACCGGGCAAAGTCTACGCGGAAACAGAAACTCCCAGGTATGTATATACATGTGTATATGTACACACGCTTTTTGTTTTGTATGTACGTACGTATTAGTCTAAACATGTCGCTTAAACGTGCGCTTGCTACAACGTCAATGTCTGCTTTTTCAGCCGCCTGTAACATGCTTAGACGGCGCGCCACCGCCTCTTCCACCACGCACACCTAACACATTATCTCCTGGAAGTCTGTCGCCTAGGGGACCGTCTCCTGGTGGTCAAGTACCCAGACCGCCGCCGGTAAACATGTCTTCCCGTCACATGGAGCCTAATTCTATATCCGTCCAAATGAATTATCCTTTAGCCGTAACACATCCTCCGATACAAGTAAATGTAACATTTATTAAACACGCACTACATATATATATATATATATATATATATATATATATATATATATATATATATATATATATATATATATATATATATATATATATATATATGTATATATATATATGAATATATATAAAATATACTAACTGACACTTTGAAACACGCTAACGTGACGCTTACATCATTGCAGAGCGGAGGAATGGGTCATCAACGGAGTCGTTCCTCTCCGGAACAACTGGGAAAATTGGATAATTCCACTGGTGAGTTGAATAATCCGATGTATTTTGTTAAATATCAGCGAGTTCCTTTCGTACGTCTGATAACGTGCTACGATTTTGTATGTAATGAGTCAGTTGGCCGTTGGACGACCTCCGATATGGTTATTCGTATTGTAATGTTCCGTGTGTGTAATGCGTTGGTGGTTAATTAAGTTTCGGTCAATTGTGTTTTAGATAAAGAGTGGGAAATGGTTGTGACACCCCCAGGAACTCCACCACCACCGTATCCATCGACGCCACTTCCTCAGGTTTGTTATCTTTGTTACGGTTGTGTGGTCATCGAATATGTATGATGTTTCGTTTGTCGGAACTGGTATTAATGTAGTGTCATAAGTTTATTTTGGATCGGTGTTTTACAATCCATGTTCTGGCAAAATACTAATGTTTTGTGTGCAATGTTAGCAAATGTTCCGTGGAATACGAATCTAAGTACATAGCGCTGTATTATGGTTTTAATATAAGATACACACATGATTTTAACCGTTTACCCGCGGCCGTCTTCTATGGAAGCTTTGCGCGACAAGTCTGTAGCGCGGCTGTCTTCCATAGAATTTCTGAACTTTGCACCGGATTTTGAGCCTTATATGCTCCTATTTCAACTGTTTTAAGGTTCAAAATTGGTTGAATATATTACTGAGAGTTGAATGCCATCTATTAAATTTGCTTTAAATGAATATATACCAGTCAAAATTAGTTTTTTGTGGAACCATACTGAAACCTCGTTTGTGTGACGTCACGTCTGTTGAACAATGGCGACGATACTTCTCAATTGTATGAAGAATGATTATTTGACAATTAAGCCAAAACTACGAGATATATTATGTATTTTATTGTTTAAAATAATACTTTATGTGCTAATTAACATATCTGGTCACTTGAGTAAATATTAAAATCTGTATTTAAGGTCGAAAACTCGATTGCCAAATTTGCGAGAAAGGTGCCGCGTACAGGGCTTGTTCGCTATATTTATTGCCGCGGGCAAAGAGTTAAAATTAAATTAAACTGTAATTTATATTTTATGATTATTAGTCAACTACTTTTTAAAGTAAACCATTTTTAATATTAAACGTATTGATATCAATCTTACTTACCTTTGATATGCCAACTAAGTAGCCTAAATAGAGCATAGCTTGACGGTTGCATTAATGCTAACCACCGAGAGGTTGCCGGGTTCAATCCCGTGGGTCGACTTCAATTGAAAAGAATTTATTCCGAGTATTATCTGTAGTGCTGCTAGTCAAACTTGGATATTTGTGACTCCAAGTCGATTGCTTCCTATTAGAATTTACCAATTTATCTGATTTCTTTATTGAAAACCGGTTAAAATTGGCAAAACTTTGTCACCACTATTTGAATATGTTTTCAAAATGTATAAATGTACAAGTCCGATACTGTAGATGTCGTACCGGGGCAACCGGATAACGGCATCATGGAATATATAAAATTGGGTCCAGCTATGCCGCCTTTCCCAAAATATAAATAAGTAAATCAAAAGTTTGGGAAACACTTTAGATTACTCATCTACAATAATGGATTGATTATTACATACATATGTATATAATAACAAAACGCTATTTTTGATGACTCATTTCAGAAAGTTCTCTTTTTTGTAGAGTGGAGGATAAAAATGTGCACATACTTAAAAACAGGATTTGATTACTATTTCTTTTTTACCACTAAGGAAAAGTTATAAATAAATATTCATCGTGCTGGTACTCTGCAAGGTTTGTTTGAATCTTCTGGATACATCTAGAATGTGAGATTTGACTGAACAAATCAAAGCAATTGTTTATTTAAAGTTTTGGACCATTGTTGCATTACAGGAAGAACCTAATGCATTACAATAGTCTATATAAGAAGAAAAAAAAATACATAAGAATAAAAAGAAAAGAAAAAAAAGCAGAAAAATATGATTAAGAAACAAAAGAAATATAATACATAAAAATGAACATATTTATTTATTAATTATGTCAAATTCTGTTTTGCGGAGAGCATAACCATTTTCATAACTCACTTCTCAGATAAGAGACCATTCAAAATGTGTTAGCCAATTCGGCACCACTTTATCTGTTCCTCAAATTTCCACTGTGACCCAAATTTGAATGAAAATGTTTTACGCATTACTTCGTTTTATTCAGGTGCCCGTTGAACCTCAAAGACCGATCATATCCATGGAAGAAGAGGATTCACCTTGTCCAATGATTGTATGTGCTATTTAATAACTTAATACACGTAACGCTATTCTAACTAGATAACTGATTTTAATGTTGTTTTTTTACGTGTCCACAGCGTGGAAGTTTCTTCAACGAGGGCTTCTCGAATGTAGACACTCTGAGCCCGGTGAGGATGGCAATATTCTTGAATTGGATCATCGGCGAACGGCGTCCTTCTCAAGCCGCACTCTTTTATTTGCTCTCTGCCACTTACAGTTTGGGCCCATCGGACTTCCTCGCTCGTTGGGCCTACGAATTGCATTCTGCCTTTTTAGTACCTGGAGCTGTAAGCTTAAGATTTCAAATTGTACTAGTATTGTATCGACACAAATGTGCATCAATTGATTTATTCGATTTTTTTTGTATTTTAGCCTTTAGCATTACGAAGTGTTGATGAAAACATAGCCAAAGAAATAGATGATGTTCTTATGAACGGTAAGTAAAACTATTTCAATCCAATTTCTATATTTTCCTTAGCAATAACAGTACTTTCACATGAAATCAATTTGTGTGCAAATCTATGTATTCAAGGTAAGATCTGATCTGAAACATAATTCGTATTCTCTATTATGTAAATTTTTTATTCAATTAACACTATGGCGGCCACTGACTCATATTTGTATCATGTTGGGTGCACAATGCTTACTGGCCGCTGATACATATATGATTCACGACTGCGCGAATATATTTTTCGTGCAGAATATATTTTTCAGTCCGCTGATATATATTTGTATCACGTTTTCGTTTATGAAAACGTGATAGAAAATTGTATCATCGGCCACGAACGATTGACGCAAACGTTATACAAAAATATATCAGCGGACTGAAACAGTTCGCGCAGTCGTTAATCATATATGTACCAGCGGCCACTATGCGTTGTGCACCCAACATGATACAAATATGAGTCAGTGGCCACCATCTTGTTAAAATGCCACTGTGCCTTCTTCAATCAGTAAAAAGATCTTCGATCAGTATTTCTTGCCAGTGATGACGTATGGATGCGAAACTTGGGCATTGAACTCCAGAATGCTGCATAAGGTTCAGTGCATTAAAATAAGTATGGAACGCTGTATGCTTGGCATAAGAAGGAGATATAGAAAACGGAATACGTGGATTATAAGTATGAGAAAGGTGGTGGTGAAAGTAAAGAAAGTGAAATGGCAATAGGCGGGTCACGTAGCTAGAAGAATGGACGATATATGGATGAAAGAAGTGCTCAGGGGAGATTGATGGATGAAATCAGATAAATGTGTGGAATGAGATAGATGAATGAAAGTTGCTCAAAATAGAAATGAATAAAAGTGTGTTGGAGAGGTCGTCATCCAGTAGTTAATGGTGAATGGCTGTCAATGTTGATGATGATGATACATACATATGTACATATTGATGGCTTGATGCACAGATATTGTATGTCCATTTTTGAATTTGTATCAGCATCTACAAACTTAAAATGCGATAAAAATTCAAAAATAGACATACAATATCTGTGCCCCAAGCCATCGATATATACTTCTATGAAACTTGGGTTGTGTTTCTTTTTTAATCGAATACTGTTTATTAGGAAATTGACGATTGGCAGATTGTGTTTGATTTGTAATCATGTTTATTGTAATCTTCCGCCACTACAAATCACTATTCAATTCAAATATGATCTCCCAAGTATTATTTTTATTTTATTTAAGGACGATAAAGTCAATCAAAATAATAATTCGTTTCATACTTTGGACTCTTTCATACATTCAATACGAAAACGCGTTTTATGAAAGTCAAAACAATTAATTACAAAAGAAATTAAAACAAAACATTTTTTTTTCTAAATTATGCATATTATTATAAATTTCGTTACAGAATCCAACAAAGATAATCTGAAAAAAGTTTTTCTTAAAGCAAGAGAAAAGGCAAAAGATGAACTGAACCAACAGTTGAATGACTTTCAAGTATGTATAATATTTTCAATCAAATAATTTTAATAAAAATCAAACACTTATTTTAAAATCAAAATTATATTTCAATTATTACAGTTGAAGAGACAGTCCGGTTTGGGATCATTTTACGGACCTGCCGATTCAGTATTAGAATATTGCGATCATGACAAACAAAAGGTTCGCTTTTTAAGCTTATTTCAATAAATTTTAGATTATTTTACAAAAAAAATGACCTTTTCAATTAAAATTTTGCATTTAGGAAATATCCGTTATTACCGATTGGCTACTACCCCAATTTCAAAATTGGCTTAAAGAATCTGCGACCGATAGTTGGGATGCCACGTTTGGAAGTCACACAGTTTCTATCTTAGCGGCGGCCGTACATCCGCTGATTCGGCATTTTGGATTAAAGTATGTTTTTATAAATAAATTCATAATTAAATAATCCAACAAATAATATGTAATATTATTAAAAATTTTACGAATTGATAGGTCTCAAGTGATTACCGATATGTTGAAATCTCCTGCTCCTGGATCTCCGCCGAGGCCTGAATTTCTCCAAACACACAGACATTATAAGCAGAGGGTTACATATTTGAAAAAATCCACAGCACATCCCGTAAGCCCTTAAAAGATATCATTTAAGTGTATCTTTTTATTATTATTTTTAATTTAACCATTAATTATTATCTTAGTTGAAAAGTCGACCCCTGTATGTATGTTCGATTTTCTATTATTATTTAATCATCGTTTTATTTGAATGTGATGTTATTTATTGTTCACGAATGTTCCCTTTATGCATTTTTTTTTCTTATCCCTCAATAGTTGATAATTCGCGGTCATCATCTCAGTCCGATCGCTGTCGAATCAGTGAGACATTGTCATCATTGTCATTTATTAATTTGGGGTATAGCTCCGCAAGCCTATATATGTTCTGGTAAGCATTTGTTTTTGTAAAAAAAAATTATACGCCTCGCCCGAATCGTTCTAATCCGTCGCATAAACGTTCGCTTTTCGCAGATTGCAAATTGCTCGTTCACCGAAGCTGCTCCAAAGACGTCGAGGAAAGCTGCTGCGGTCCCGTAGCACAACCGACCCGCAAATCTCGATTCATGGACAAATTAGCACCGCCAGCACTCACTTCAAATATCGGTAATTTATTTATTATATTTATGAGCGAAATTTTAACGTTATCTGTGTATGTACTATACCAGACATGGGTAACCCCTAATTAGCTGATCAGATAAGATCACTTTTTAAGTGGTGTCACTCGTTTTGTTCGTAATGCTGATATAATAACGAGCATTATTAACATATGTACTGTAATTAGCTTCGACGCATAGTGTGGAACAATTGGATGTAGTTTTGAATAAAGGAACCAAGCGATTTTAGTCTTTGTAAATGTCGTTTAATTTAATAATAATCAAAAGTATTGCTATTGCTGTGTTTTGAAACAAAATATTGTGCAAAATAACATTCAATAAACTATGAGTGAAGTAATATATATATATATGTGGGTGGAATTCCTGAATAGATGACGCTATTCAGGACCACGATGGGATGTGGCGGTGGAATTGAAGATCAAACACGTGCGTTTTCAGTCATGTTGTTTATTAAAACGACACCACGCGGTGGTTTAACGACCAACCGCCCCCAGTGGAAGGTTAACTTCTACTCTGTAAAATAGCGGTCCTTTCGCGCCCTATGCCACTTTTTCATCCCACCCCTACGATCGGTCGTAACATACCCTTTCACAGCCATAGCCCATACATCAGCCTTTCGTTTAATCCCAACACTACATATATGTAAGATATAATGAGAGCCTACCTCTAATTCAAGATGTAGTGTGTGAAAAAGACAAAGATATAGGCGTTTAAACAATTAAAATCTGACCAGACGAGTTGGTGGCGGAAATCGAAACATATAAGGCTACTAGCTATCAAACGTCATCGTCTTCAAAAGTTTTGCATTTTTAAACGTGTCTATTACGATTATTTTTCACCATTATATTGATTATTTTTCTACCGCTGACCAAACCGAGCAAAATGGCAAAGTTTCAAAACGCTTGGAAGAATGTAGGATGCATTTTCAGACCAATGAGCGAAGTGAAGTATAGAAGAGCCGTGTAAAAAAAAAGTTGCATTAACTCATTATGGTCCGTTCAAATTTTCTGAAAACTATAAGAGTGCGTATTTTTTGCAAAGTATCGAGAAAAGTAATAGATTTTGTAAATTATACATAACTTCTAAACCTTTCTATCAATTAAATTAAAAATTACAGCTTCTTTACAGTTTTATTTGACTGTATTAATTATCAAATGGGTGTTTTTCAAATTGTGGTATTCAATTTTCTATAAAATTTATATACATTTCAATATATTTTCACGTAATTAACAATACCTATCTTATACATAAATCATTTGAATGAACGATTCAATTTTAGGAACGTGTATTATACAATGCTATGCGAGAAAGGTTCGGTGATTACTAGTCAAATGTGAACCGGTCACAGGACAACCGGTCGCTCTAGATCGGTCACACGTGATCACCCGTCACACTAAAACTGGTTACGAGAAAACTGGTCACACCCTAAAATCGGTTAACCAGTTTTCTCGTGACCGATTTTAGGGTGTGACCAGTTTTCTCGTGACCAGTTTTAGGGTGTGACCAGTTTTAGTGTGACGGGTGATCACATGTGACCGATCTAGAGCGACCGGTTGTCCTGTGACTGGTTCACATATGACTAGTAGTCCGTTTACCGCGAGAAAAAATCAGTCAATTTCAATATCTGGAAATTTGAAATATTTTCTAAAATAATTATTTTAGAATATTTTCGATCGATTAATTGGAAAAAAAGTCCAACTCTAAACCAGAGAAATATCGATATTTTAGATAACGATACGCCAATACGATAATGAGAGTTTGAAACTAAATCTTTCAAATATAATAATACTTTTTTTTGTATGAAATTTGGAAGATTTAAAAAACAAACTGTGTTGACGGCCTTTAAATAAAGTTTTATTAAAAACACAGCGTATGTGATAGTGAGTTAATGTAAAAAAAAATTGACTTGGTTCCATTATGCAAGACTACACAGTTAAATTGTATAAACAGCTATTACATATAATATTGCCTTTACACTGTATAATCTTTCAAAGCTTTCTATAATCTTTTTTTTTTACTTTTATTTTATTATACGTATATAGATATCTTTTAATCTTATTTTCCTATTTAATATGTTTTTTTTTTGTTTTCGTTCACTATATTTGTTTTCTAATTGCATGTCTTAGGAATTTCACACCAAAACATCGATCCCAATCAACATTTTTATCACCATCATCATCACGATAAAAAACAAAGAAAGTCCCTAGGGACGTCACATTTTCTTAACAGTGAGTTTCTTCTTTAACTGTATATACATATATTTATTTTCAATATATTTTACTTATGCTTTTTTTTATTCACTTATTTAATTAAACATGCATATCTGTGATTGCTTTCGCATTATCAAACACCACTTACAATGAATGATCTGAACTTATTTTTATTTATTTACTACACACACCAACCCCCAACCCCCAGATATGTCACAAACGGTTATATTTCATTCGCATTCTCACACGGATTTTTCTATTTATACAGTGGAAAGAAGTTCAAAGCGTTTCGACGAGGACGGCCACGCTGCGGACATGAGCGCCTCCTATCATCACCCCGGTAAGGACACTCTATCTTCTCGAATTTTCTTCGACTTTCTCGCCAAAAACTTGGTGACCCCTGACCCATGGCTCATACATAATGATGTGTGTGCAGTGCGGTGCAAACGGCACACCCCGCTCATTAATGGCAGGGCTTGTTTGCCGTCTGGCGTCGTCGACATTTTAACACCCGTTATCGCCACCCGACCACCCCCCCGGACCATCCCGAACACCACCCACTATCACCTAAGAGCTGTAATGGGTAAATCCCGATTAATCCACGTATCCAGATCCGAGCGAAGCTAATAAGAAGCTTTGACCATGTGCTTGCTGCCTTCAAGTATAATAGGTCTACAAATTATAAATTTTAACAATGAAATGTACATGTGTATATTTATCGTTCGCTAGCTGAACCCGGCATGCGTTGCAATGCCAAAATAAGGCATGGAATTCCCTTTGTCGTTTCAAGTGACGGTTGGAGCTCAACTAACGTGTCTTCAACGCCGTGTCTTCATAAACCAACTGGTAACGTGGTTACCAACGGACACATTTCCTTGACTATACAGAATGGCGTTTTTTCCCGTTTGTTTTTCTACAGTAAGCTTCCCGGACATACATACAACAAATCCATCGTAATCGGTTGAGTGGTTTAGGAGCCTATACGAGACAGACAGACAGACAAACAGCTGAACCCGGCATGCGTTGCAATGCCACAATAACGCATGCAATTCCCGTTCTCATTTGTCGGTAAACCGCAGGCTGTGAACACCTTGGTCGCGACGCGAAAACATTTGAAATTATAGCGTTGCAATGAGACTCATTCCCGTTTTTCCCATTTCCGTTCCCGTTTTTAGGCGATTTTTTTTCACGGTAATTTTCCCGGAAAGTTCCAACGTAATCGGTTCAGTGGTTTAGGAGCCTATTCGAGACAAACATACTGACATTCATTTTTATGTATATAGATAAATATAGACTACCCTGGTTTTACCCGGCTTCGCTCGGTATTTGTAATATAAACAGCTTAAGCATGGATTTAAATCAGAAAAAATATATACATATATCGAATCGTCATAGTTACAAAGTCTCTTTCGAAATTATACATTAGGCTACCTTAAACATGGCGAATATAATAGTAAATATTCATTTGTTTTTTTATTAAATTTATTTGAATCGAAAAAAATATATATCGAATCGAAACCATATCGAATCGTCGTCACAGAAACTTTGATTTGTTTTCGATGCTACCAACGAACCTTACATAATTACATACATGCATAGTTACAAAGTTTCTTTCGAAATTATTCATTAGACTAGTTGTTTTACCCGGCTTCGCTCAGTATTTGTAATATAAACAGCTTAAACATGGCGAATCTAATAGTAAATATTCTTTTTTTTTATTTGATTTATTTGAATCGAAAAAATATATATATCGAATCGTTGTCATAGAAACTTTGATTTGTTTTCGATATTACAAAAATAAAATTGACGTTTCAGTGAAATCATAACCAGTTACATTTTCACTGAGTATATATAATTCACTGAAATAATATCCAATTACATTATCACTTGCCCTTGCATCAGTGAATTTATAATTTTTGACAGTTGGATGACAACGCGTCGCCCCGCTCCTGTCCATTCCCACTCTACTCTTGGTCCACACATCGTAATATCCAGCCAAACACATCGTAATACATATCCTAGCAGACAACACTTACTTATTTAAGGTTTAGGTTAAGTTAGGGTTGGCCCTATTCATTTAAGATAAGGTTGTTAGGGTCGGTATTTATTTTTATTACTGGCAACCCATTTGACGTTTGATTTGCCGGGCGAATACCAAATCTGTCGTGTGAGCTATTTTAGAGAGGGTACTCTTTATTTGCAGGCCGAAATGTTTTAGAGATGGGCATTCGCATATAATGTCGTAATAAATACCCATTTTGACTGGAAATAGGGCTATTTTGCCAGGCCTATAAATGGTACCCTTGATTTTAATGCAATGTGTGCACTGTTGTACATATGTATGTACGTATAATATGTCCACATCTGCAACAAGTGTCAACATGAGTGCTTCGACTTCATGTTGATTTTCTATGTATAGACGAGTAGTCTGATACGCTTTTCACATTTGATTTCAATTGAATTTGATATTTCAAAACTTCAATGTCGCTATTGATATTAATCCTTGGAAATATAAAAGCATGTTAGTTCTTCGAAATGTTATCAGAAGTTTTTGATTGATTTATAAATGCATGTCAATAGGGAGAGACGTTTTATCGGTGCCGAAAAAACATGCTGCTAGGTTTTTTCATTATATAAAGCCTCGTGCACACGGGTAACGAATCAGATAATCCAGCAGTATTGCTCCGTGGTGGCGTCAATGCTAACCACCGAGTGGTTTGACCTCGATTGAAAAGAATTTATTCCGAGTATTTCTGCAGTGCTGCTGGTCAGATTTGTGACTCCAAGTCGATCGTTTCCTATCAAAGTTTCCCAATTTATCTGATTTCATTGTTGAAACGGTGTCTCATCAAATTGGCAAACCATCCTTCCTTCTATTTGTCACCACTCTTTGAATATACATAATTTAAAATGTATTATACGTATGTTCAAGTTAAAACCATAGGGCACCATGGTATATTATACATTTTAAAAATAAATATTGAAAAGAACAAACTCTAACGAAGAATTAAAATATTTCGTAATCAAGTTTATTTTTTTTTTCTATAAACACGGTATCAAGCAAGAAAAATTTTTTTCCTTGCTTAAGCAAAAAGTTCATTTGATTTGTCGAAACCATACATGTACATTTAAACTTATGAATGCACATACACAGTGGCGGCTCGTTGTTTAAAATCATACTTCCTGGTATAAATTAAATAAAAATAAATAAATAAGGGTTCTGCTTACGACTAGCCTCCAATAAAAACATGCTTAAGGCGCAAACATACTGAATCAAACGGTATGGGTGCATTCTTGGCCTCTGGTGATAAAGCATCTCACACCGCGGTAGGTTTTTTTACTCCTACATTTCTTCAAATATGGGACTCACCGTCATCGATCACTTTCAAAACTATGTCAATACAAAGACTTAAGGCCTGGGTGCCATAGCATAGATTATGCGTGCTAGCGTTTTCATTAAAGCTTTTATTACACGTGCATAACTACCTGCGACTACGCACCGAATACTCGGCTGTGATTGAGTCCCCATACGTTCTGTACGATTATTGAATATTAACGTTATTTAGAGCATTTTTTCAATCGGGACAGTAGTGTAATGGTCAGCGTACATTGCTCTGAGCGCGAGGGGTTCAACTCGGCGCTCTGGAATTAATTTTATTTTTTAAATATCGTTAAAATATAAATTAATTTCAATAATTTCAATCAAAAATATTTATTTAATTGTTTTATATGAAAATAAAAAAAATGGTTCAAAACCTCACTAAATAAAATTATTATAATTACGCATTTTCATAGGGCGAGAATGAAAATTTTCAATTAATGTTTAAATAAAAAAGGACAATCCCAACTCGAATATACCTACAATATATAGAGGATATTTGTGTTGAGAAGTGACCGCTTCGAGACCGCGAATAAATTTATGCAAAGTTTAGGCTTTTTATCGATTCATTATGTTCGGCTAGCGTTAGGGGACACACACACACACACAGATTAGCGTCTTTATATTTATAATTTTCACCGATTTGACTGAATATTTCTTCTAGTTGCTACTATGAATCTGTTAAAACATCACAAATGTTGACACTACATAATTTTATAAGCAGAGCAAAACTTCCATGCTTTGAGCAATCAATTTCAAACCTCCAAATGACTAAACGAGAGCGATTCTACCAACCGATAACATTAAATCCACATTAGATTCGAGCAACTGTTGACTCGCCCTCATTGTGTTAAAAGATATAACAATTGTTTTACCACAAACGTTACGAAAGTCGCAACATTCCAAATTCCCACACAGGCTAACGGGTAATATCAGCTCAAAGCTTTATTTTCTTGCTGACCCGTTCGCATGTTGGTTTGCATAGGAGTTGCCTGTTTATTTAGGATTTCGATAATTATGTTCCTAAAACACACATTCATTGTCAACATTATATATGTATAACTTCCGGCTTCAGATTTTCCCGTGTTATTCAGATGACTCGCCTTGCGATTATATAATGTTATACAATCGCAATTTTCCGCTCGACTCCTCGCAGGCGACATTCCGAATTAAAATATTTCAGGTTCGCCACCCCTGTCGGGTCGCACAACCCTTCCCGAATCGGGCGAACCCTCCCGGTTTGCAATGCCCGAAAACCGAGGTGTTCCGTAACAACGATGCAATTTTCTTCGGGTGCATTATGTCGATCTCTGGGGGACCACTGAGTGAGAGAGCATCGTGTTTTAACCCTTAGCGTGTGCGCACTCCGTAAAAATCGTGAATTATTCACTGGGGCGCGTTAGCACCAGCGGTGAAGTTTGTCGGTGCAGTGTGCATTTGTGAATTGTGTTCTTTGCTTTTGCGTTGCATTATTTATTTTGAATGTTTCTTTGTGGTGAGGAATTCATCAAATTCATCAAATTGTGCAAATCATTCTCTTTGATTAATTATTTTTTCTGTATACATGTAATTGCCTGTTGTTGGAATTAATCTACGGCACACGCTGTACTATATGTAAATTTGGATTTTACTTGCATAAATAATATATCATTTACATATATAAATTTGTATCACTATTCAAAATATAAAGCAAAACTTTTCATATACAAATATTTTCTCATAAATATTCCGACAATATTAATAAATGATTTTTACTTTATCTACATACATATGTACGTAGTAACAATAGATGAAGTTTTGTGATCATGCGAAAATTCGAACTCGAGATTTTGACTGATTCGTACTCGGAATCGATCACTGATCACGTTTTCATGATCTAGAAAAAATGTGCTTGTGTGTGTGTGTGTCACAAAAGACCACAAAACTTCATCTATCGTTACTACGTACATAGATAAAGTAATAATATTTACTAACGAACGACCAATCACAAACGTCTTTAACAATCCAGCCAATCAGAAACGAATTACAGACACCGTTTTGGTTTTATATGTATGTATACTAGTTGTTTTACCCGGCTTCACTCAGTATTTGTAATATAAACAGCGTAAACATGGCGAATCTAATAGTAAATATTTTTTTGTTTTTTTTATTAAATTTATTTGAATCGAAAAAATATAATATTCAACAAATTGATTTGTCGCCATAGAAATTTTGTTTTGTTTACGAAGTTCCCAACCAAAGATACGTACATACGTACATACATACAAAGTCTCTTTCGAAATTATATATTAGATAAGATAAAATATAATATATAGGAGTTTACATACTATTGTCTGCGTGACATTTTCGTACGTGGAATTTTCGGCGCGACTTTGTCGGGGTGCCCAATTTTTTTCATTCATGCCCTAATTATCATCCGATCTTTAATCATGACAAATGTATCGTTAAAAAGTCTGCGGGAAATCTGTGTACCTCTTTCTCTTGTCCTTTCCGAGTCACAAAACGATACCAGTCGCATCGAAACCTATACGAATTTTAAATTCAGACGATTGCCATACAATTTTCGCCGTCCCAAAATATCTCAGCAAAGGTTAAGACAAAAAAACAACACTCCCCCGTTACTATTTTTTCCCCTAGTTCAAAGTGCCATTCAAGACCGGGTCAGCGCCCGAAAATATTCCCACATCACAGTTTGCATCATAGAACCATCTCATTTTTTTCCCTTCTTTTCGCCTCAACAATAAAATTGCGTAGCGAAAAAGTATCGCTCCATAAATCCACCGTAGACACCCGCCGGCGAGTCTACGCCGCGTAGACTTGCAGACTCCTCATCTCGCGCGTGTATGTGGGTGGGTGGGTGCACGTTGCGGAAGTCCACTTTCCCCCACATTTTCCACACACAGACATCTGCGTATATTGTATAACCGAATCGGGAAAACGTAGTACGCATAGTATGTATGTATGTATGTACATAGGAAAGGAGTTACGCAACGGCACGTGCGGGTCCTGGTCGCCAAACGGTCTCTCGCCCTTGACAGTAACGACCTTGTTTTGCGCGCCAACTTGTATCTCCGTCTCGCTCTGTCGTGGGGTTTTGCGCAGGCGTCGTCTCCCTCGCACGCACCCCAATCCCGGGCTCTGTGTGCGAAACTTTTCGCGAGGGGTGTCTGAATTAATTGACGGAAGACGATTCGATCGAAGTATTAAAAAATTTCGCGCTTTCCTTTTCGGGGTGCAATTTTTTTGCCTCGGGTTGGGGCGCTTTGATGAATGGATTCGTGCAGATGTGGTGGATCGTTCTTTGAAGATGATTTATGTTTTGATTAAAACGTTTTTTTTTTGACCTTCGTTTCGATATTGTCGTGGCGACGTATGCTGCCTTCGGGCGCTTTTCTGAAACTTTGATAAGCGGTGAAAGTTTGTTAAAGGTCGAATGGTTTTGGATTGTTTGAAGGGTTATATTATTATTTTTTCTTCATATCTAATCCTCGCAACTTTTGTTCCTGGAAATAGTTGCTTTCATGTATTGGTAAATCTTTGTAAGTTCTTTTCGAAGTTCGGATTCAATGTGATTGTCGAAACATATGTTTTGGTTTTGTAAGTCAGTTAACAGTTTTGACACGACGGGAATTGACGAACTGTTATCGAATTCTGTCTGATGATGTGAGAGATGCTCTAGGGCAAAAACACACTGATTGGTATGGGACGTCATATGTCATTGGCTTCCCGCTGTGCTTGTGCAGATTGCATATATTTGGGAGGTCACACGTGTATGCATATCCATATGCAACCGACAAGTTTCTCCTAAATTTCTTCAAATATGGGATTCGCCGTTATCGTGCACTGTCAAGCAAGGATAAAATATCACTGAAAACACTCCAGGGGGTGATTTTTGGGACTGTGTACCATGAATATGGGCTAGGGGTGCTACGTTTTTTTCGCATGTTTAAAGTATCTAAAAAAACACCTACCAATCAATGTGTTTTCTCCCGTAAGGGCGCAAACACAGTGGAACGTGGCACGTGTTTATTTCTTAGATAGTTTTGCACATGTATTAAAATTCTAGCCCGCCTGAACTATGCTAAAAGTGTGTTGACACACCCTGGAGTGTTTTGGGTGATATATTTTTCAATTTTTTTTAGATAGTTTTGCACGTGTAAAATAAACTCTTAAATACCTTATCCTACGCCAGGGCAAAAGTTTAGCCTTTTATTGACATTGTACATATGTAAGTGTGACAATGATCGATAACAAGGATTCCCCTATTTGAAAAAATGTAGGAAATGTAACTTGTCGAAATAATAAGATAGTACGAGTTAATAATGACATAAGGCACGCCCATTCGCAACTGGAGTCTACCAAGCATGTCGTGCTGTATGATTCTGTGTGTCTACGCCTTAAATCGCTCCTTGTCGTGCCACGTCGCTCGACTTTGCACTATGTTCAAAGGGAATGGAGCGTAAAGAACGAAACAATTTTCTGATTTCTTAAATAATGTTAGTCCAAATTTATCAGTTGAAAAGATTGATTGTTATTATTTATTACTGTCATTCAAATTTTACCAACAGCCAAAATATAACCGTGAGAAAGTCGAATAAATCTTTGGAACTTATTCGCATATTTTATCCGTGGAATTCTGTTGCTTTGTAATTTATTAGTTTATAATCTCATTATTCATTGTAATTATATTTTAATATTTCACTTTTTCTACCAATTAATAAAAATACGTACGTTAAAGTAATTATGGAAACTCTTTTTCATATACTTTTTTCTTTTCTTTTCTTTCTCGCCCTCTATAAAGAATATCTTGTTCCCAGATAAATCAAATAATCGAACCGAAATTAAAAAAAAGTTTTGGCTTTTTTGTTATAAATATGGTATGCCTGTTAGTGTCATTTATATAATGCGATACAGTAATACATACTTACATATATTGGGTGCCCTTTTTGCAAATCTTGAAATATTTATTTAATACATCAAATTATTAAAAAAAGCCGAAAAGTGCGTTTGCCCTTTTTCAAGGGGCAAACGGACACTACATACATTTCAATCGTCATTACCCATTTTAATTGCTAAGGGCACTAAGTATCTTCATTATTTTTGACAATAGTAACGTGGTCTCCAAATTTAGCCGTATTACCTTAGGGAGCTGTCCGTTTGCCCCAGGTTTACTCTAAGAAAAATTCATATTTACATACATACATATGTACATTTAAAAGTGGCGGAAGTCCAATTTTCGGTTTCTAAAACGCTATTGCTGTTGCACTCAATTCACAAATTGTTATCACTTATTTTAATTCGATATGTCCAGAATATCGGAAAATCAGAATAAACGTAATACAGGCCACCTTATATATGTATAATTTCTCGAAATGAAGGAGAGTGAACTTATGCCACGTTTTAATTATAATGGCTCATATGTATGTAGGTACCGATAAAATTATATAAATATTTAACTTTCAACTCATTCATATTTGCGATCTTTCCCGCACATCCTCACCTTACTTAGAGGCAGATGATTATACCACGTACAAACGTACATATGTATGTACATATATTTTTTTCACTCTATTTTAGTTTCGTCACACCTGTACATGGCGCCATCGAGGCCGATGCGAAATCAAAGTTCCAACCGTCGAAAATTTTCACATGTCGCTTATCTGTGTTTGCTTACCTGGAATAGATTTTATCGTTTGATTACCGCTAATTTCGGATCGATACATGTGCAGATATACGACAGACATAAAACGTAAAAGTAGAAACACAAATGTATACACATATGTATGTATACGACTGTCAAATTAATAATCACATTCAACAAAAAAATAACAACAGAAACTAGCACGTCGTATGTGGAAATAGGGCACGGTTAGTTTTTCATTATGGAGAAAAGCGTATTATTTTCCCATTAATGCGAAATGGAAAACGTTGGGTGCATTACGTATGTACATATGTATATATGTATTTACTATCGTTTGGTCAACTTCTTGATGTTGCATAATAATGGAAATTAGTGCGATAACAAATTTATCCAGATTAAAATTCATATCCAAGTAATTGTACATTATTGTGATAGTGAAACCGTTCAGTAAGAATTGGAATGAGTAGACAAGATTATAAATCTGCATACGTTATGGCTGTGAATCGGTTTAAAGTAATAATGACTGTAAATCAAGTCATTGTAAATCACTTATCGACTTCTGTATATATGCCTTACTCCCGTGGTATTCAACATTGACCAGTAAAAAATAAATAAAGTAATCTTAAGCCGGTGACAAACTTGTAACATGCTCGCAATCTAATAAAATAACTCATAAAATACTAATAATTAGATTTCGAATTTTCGATTGAGATTAAGAAATGTTCAAGCCAAGTACATATTTTTTTGTGAGCATGTTATAAGCCGGGACTGAGGAGTCGGAGTCTTAAATAAAAGAAAACTTCATCTATTGTTACTACGTACATATATAAAGTAAAAAATCAACCGACTCCGACTGCTTTTTATTATTTCCTTTAATTAGCAATATTACAGA
This sequence comes from Arctopsyche grandis, assembly GCF_051622035.1. NCBI lineage: Eukaryota > Metazoa > Arthropoda > Insecta > Trichoptera > Hydropsychidae > Arctopsyche > Arctopsyche grandis. Next base: position 30,084,246 of record NC_135357.1, read on the forward strand.
ATGTTCAACTATAGTCTCCAATTTTATTGAAGTAAATCCACTAATAAATTTAAATTTAATCATTTCTTTATAATTCAGTTTCAGTTTGTGTATCAAATTCATACACATACACTATGAATGTACTCGGTTTTTACAAAGCTCTTATATATTTCACCTCTCTCATTAGTCAGACAACATATTATTATTTATACCTATTTCATTACCAATAATTCAATAAATTGGGTTGCATGTAAATTTAAAAAAAAATTTATACGTTGGCAAGAAACGTCGATCTAAAATCATTCAAATTGGAGTCGGGAGTCGGTAAATTTTGATCCGACTCCACAGCCCTGGTTATAAGTAGTTTTTTTTTCAGTAAAGAAAGAATGGAGTGAGTCAGGCGAAACGCTATTCATATGAAAAATCCTTTCATATTGATATGAAAACTTCCATACTCTCTCAAAGCTCTTATAAGCCCTTACACGACAAGCCTCAAATTACGGGATCAAATGATTACGGGATAGAAAATATTCACACTTTAATTGTTACAGATGTTAACTTTAGTTCAAAATAAAGATAAAAAAGAATATCATGTACCATACCTATGTAGATCATTTTCCTTGATTTCGATCAATCCGAAAGAGAGGTTTGCTTAAATGCTAACGACTGAGAAGTCCCAGGTTTGAGCTCGATTGAAAAGAATCATACGCTATATGATTCGAAGTATGTATAATATTTTTGCACTGCTACTGGTCAGACTTGGATATTTGTCGATCATTTCCTATCAGAGTTTGCCAATTTATCTGATTTCATTGTTGAAACGGTTCTTCATCGAATTGGCTACCGACCGTATTTTGAATAAAATTTAAAATTTTTGTAATTGTATTCAAAATTTCAAATGTACATGTGACATTTATATATAGAACTGTTGTAGCGTGGACGTGTAGAAGGGTTTCCGAAATTTGAGTGAAAGACGCAGCGAGTTTGGTAGACGTAGTTTATTGCTCTTGATCCGTCGACCAGCCAGCTCGAAGCACGGAACAAAACCGCCGAATATTAATATACAGCGTGCACTCTCAGATCTGAGATGTCATTGGTCGATGGGTCGCGAGATCTCATTGGCTGTTGTATACAGCTTGTTCATACATCGAGGCCTTTGTGGCGCGAACGTGCCAAGCGATTAATTATGGTAAACCAAGTTTGACCATATGTGTCGCTTTATTAGGCAACATCTAATGACAACATTTATATATTTTTTAAATTTAAAAATATATTGATTAAGCACCTTCAATGTTCAATGTTGTTGAGAATCATTGAAGAGCTGTAGGGCATACACATGTACATATAAATCAATGTTTCTATGTTTGTTTGTCCACTTTTCAAATCTGCAGTTTTCAACATTGGACCATCAAATTTGATATAATATGTAGACGGGCTTTGGAAGAGTTTCCCCAACCGAGCAACGCCGGCTAATGGGCTATATAGTAAAACAATTGCAACGAAATATCAGCATTATACGCTTGTACTATTGATTTAATCATCATTACTTACCCTTCGTCGCGTAAAGTACTCTCATAACAAAGGCCCAACTTGAAAACGAACAAAGAAAATTACCGAATTTTCCAAGAAAAGCGTCGCTACGCACGCACGACCGCTCGCGTTGCGCTTCTTGCCCAATTTTCCGACCCTTCCCAATTTTCTGCACTCGCGGGGGCTGCAGAACGTACACGCATACACACACACACGTAAAAAAGAAAAACATTAAGGGGTAAACGGTGTCAAATTATTACACCGAGGGCGACCTAGCTTTCCGCACACACCCGAACAAACGGGCCGCAAATTTACGTTGCGAATTTTACGAACCGAATATGACGTCACCGAAGTTTACGCGTATCGCCTAATGTGTTTAACCCCCTCGACGACAATTAAGCCACGAATAAAGGGTTAACTTGGTACGCACACTATGTATGGTAATTTTTACACGAATTTTACGAATAGTTTCGATGTATCCATATACATACATATGTATGTATGTATGTGCCATATGATTTTTATAACAATAGTATCTTTGACAGAGATACATTATCTTTATTTGTTTTTATATATTTATATATATATATATATATATATATATATATATATATATATATATATATATATATATATATATATTTGTATATGTGTATATATATATATATATATATATATATATATATATATATATATATATATATATATATATATATATATTGTGTGTATTATCGAAAACCCCATTGCGTTTGTGCGGGGATACTAGTCGTCACGTTTCGTTTAACTCAGTTTTAGACGGTCTACCGGGCGCGCCTAGCGCCTCTCGTTACGGTCCGATTTTCCTCATTTTCCACAGTTTTCCCCGCTCGATCACACGTGCTTCATATACCAATTAATTCAGTGACAGTCTCACGCACTAATGGTATAATAAATACAACTGTTTCCATACATGTAATGAAAGTTTCGCGATCGTATACTTTCATCTGTTGTGTTCTTCTATTTTTTTTAATACTGTTGTTATGGTTTTTTTTTTTTTGTAAAAGTAATGTTTAATGCGGTCTCGTGTCATAATATTGAATAGAGCCTATTTAAAATCGGTATCGACCGTATTATTATCGTTCGAATTTGACCCAGTAACCTTTTCGATGTGTCCGTCCCGAGCTATTACTTACCAAATTACCGTAACCGCTTCCGAATTGATTGTTTTTGCCGCGCGACTGAAGGATCTGCGCAATTAAAATTTCGCCTCTTTACATTTTTTCGTGAAACAATGCCGGTGAAAGGTCGAAATATTGTTTATTTAGAAGTGTGTCTAGATGATGACCTTTCGAAAAGTAATATTGAATGGATTTCGGGAAGCTCTATGACACGCGAAAGGTTATCGGTAAGTCTCAATTACGGTTCCGACTCGAATTACGAAATTCGGATGATGGAAAAATAACGCTACAGATTAACCCTCGGGTATTTCGATTAGGATACGTACGATCTCGTTACCATTTTCTGTCCTTAATGTGATATAACATCGGCAAATAAAAGGTCATTGTATATGTACGTGTTGTGATTTCTTTGAATTATTATTTTTTTTTTTTTTTGATTAATTTCTTATTTCGACGCTTAGTAGTTATGTGATTTGTCCAATAACACTGAGCAACAAAAAATCACGTTTTTGAGTTACCAGAGCGGAGACTAACCAATCTTTACTAAGTTTGACCCACTGAATTCGAATATGATATTGATTTTTGTTGGTGGGTGATCGTTTACGAGATATGAGCGTTTAAAAAAATCCACGATTTTTACAGTTTTTTGGCTTTTGCGTTCTTTAACCCAAAATTTAGGATTGTTACGCTCAAAGTGAGTATTGGAATCAATAGTCAGATATTTTTCCTAATTTTAAAGCAATGAAATATAACATTTAATAGGAAAAATATCTGACTATTGATTCCAATACTCACTTTGAGCGTAACAATCCTAAATTTTGAGTTAAAGAATGCAAAAGCCAAAAAACTGTAAAAATCGCGGATTTTTTTAAACGCTCATATCTCGTAAACGATCACCCACCAACAAAAATCTATATCATATTCGAATTCAGTGGGTCAAACTTAGTAAATATTGGCTAGTCTCCGCTCTGGTATTTTTTTTTTGTTGCTCAGTGTAATTGGTCGATACATACACGTTATGCAGAAAAGACGATAAGATAAACCTGGTAAAAATACAAACTAGTGTAGAAAATATATGTACATATATATGTATAATCAATAGTACTGGCATTTGTTAGATTTTCTACGTAGAAGACACGCTTTCTTTTATTGAATTTTTGCGAATGCGTATGTTTTTTTTTCACTCGTTATTGATGCTACCGTGTAGAATTGAATTCAGTGAACGAAATCGGTAACGTGTTTGAATTTATTGTAAATAAAGATAAAAAATGTGTATCATATATTTTGTTAATTTGAGGTAATGTTGTACGTTGCAAAAAAATCTATTCGCTTGGAAAATATTTTTTATGCAATGTTCAATAGAACTTTAAAATTTAATAATAAAAGGCATCTATGATTTTTTATATTGCAAAGGTTTATAAATTTACATTGTACAAAAATTATCAAAATATTCGATTTGGATGCATTTTACCGAAGTAAATTTTGAAAATATATGTATATAATATATTGTTAGTATGTTCTGAAGTAATGAAAATATTCCGTGACGGAAATAGTTCTAGAAACACTTTTATTAGCTTAGGAAAGGTTAAAGTGTATCTATTTGTATGCAGCGTAGTCTAAAACTGATTTTTTTTTTTTCATAATACGCAACTATTAATTCGAATCAATATAACATTGCCACTATGATCCTAGTTGATCTTTTAATCACTTCGATAACAGATTGCCCCTTTGAGTAAATATTTTTATCATAGCTCACGCAATAAATTCAATATAAATATTATTCTTACACGCGTATTCCGTTTTTTTTTCCGCTAAATGCCTACAATATTCGGTTGAACAACCTATTCGTATATATTCCCAATGTGTACGCTGAGTGCGTAGAATACGCTCGCAGTCACTCCTTTACATAGAAGTTTGTTTAAATAATAATGAAATAAAAAAACGATAAAGCACTCGAAGCTTTCTCGTCCTTGTTGTAAATTTACTATGTATTCTCTTTATACAGCGAATGTTGCGCAATAAAAAAACTTTTCATGGAAATTTTATGCTGTATAAAAAATTGTAATAGTAGAAGTTAATTATAATTTAACGGCGCGTGATTGAGTGTGATGAATAGTGGAAAATCTCCGTTAACCCTTTTGGGTGTTTTGCGCGAGAGCCACGTACGACGAACTAGTCTCTTCCTTGCCAGGCAATTTATCGAGATTGCTCTTGAAGGTTGTCTTCCCAGATTTATCTCGCTCTCTCGCACTATCCGGCTTGTCTTTGTCGCTCTGCGTTTTTCCCGCGCGAAATTGATGTCGCGAAAATGTCTTATTCTGTATTCGACGGACCTCCTCTTTTTTTTTTCTTCTGCGACATTTGGCTTTTGTCGATTGTGGAAAAAGTCCTCGTTTTTCACCCCCTCCTTCGACCAGATTCAATGCCATCTCTTTTCATTTTTATTTCTTTAAAAATTTATGGTGTGAAAATCTGTCGGTTCCGTTTGTCGTTTTATTTTATCGCTTCAAACGTACATGCTTTTTGTTTTATAATAAAATTCAAAAAAATCCTAATGATCTTAATAACACTGTTCGACACGAAAAATGGTTCAGAGACGAAATATGACTTTTCTTATAGATCTATGCCCAGTAAACACGAATCTGGTAATAAAAAATGTTGATTGGCTCGAGATTCGGAGATATATGTTTTTTAAATCGCGCGATTTTTCTATATCGTGGTGTCGTTCGATCAATGTCTCAAAATCTGTCAATTTCCTGTTCAAAATGAATATTGGAATCTATAGTCGGGTATTTTATCTTTCGTTTGTAGTACTTTTCAAGCTTTCAAATCTCTCTAAATAGTCGTCCAGTTCAAATCAAAAGTCAAAAGTACATATTTTCACTTTGGGATTTTTTCTCACTGTTAATACTATTTTATATTGAGTATTTTCTATTGAAACATGTTTATTGGGATAGTTTTCTGGCCACACTATTTTTTTGTTTTCATTCAAAAGGGTTGATTGTGCTGAATTTTAAATCGGTAAAATTGCGAGCTTAAAACTCGTACTAGTATTTACTCGTATTTACACGAATCTGAATTGAATTAATAGGGATAATATATTAAATTGTCTTTATATGAGTATTAAATAAAATTCCTCTTAGAAAAATCATATTTCGACTATTCTTGTTCACTGGGCATAGATCTATAAGAAAAGTCATATTTCGTCTCTGAACCAAAAAAAATGTCGTCATTTGTCTAACAGTGTAATTGACTAAATATGCAAAACAATCGTATTTGTTCTAAAACATATATCCAAATTCATAATTCAAAATATGTATTGAAAAGGTCTATAAAAATATTTATCGGCACTGTTGACGAAATTTTATTGTCCGTAATAAAATTGGGCAAAATGATAATAAATTATATTCGAATCGAACGAAGTTATTCAAGGCAACGATTGTTTTATCACAATTCGCCATTGTGCTTTGAATTATTGGAATCCTCTACATGCCGGATAAATATGATCAAACTGCGGCTCGTGAACTGAATATACCTCTTTCATACTCTATACAACTATTGTATATGCAAAATTAGTTGGTCGAAATTCAATTTACCATCTTCTTCATCTACAAGACATGCTTATTATATAAATATATTAAATTAATTCAAAATCGACTAAAAGACGGAATTCGTTCATAAATTTTGTAATTAATTTTGTTTGAGATAGTCAATTATAATATAATTATATTATCTAATATAAAATTTCGAAAGAGACTTTGTATGTATGTATGTAAGTTTTGGTTCGTAGAATCCGTGACAAGAAAATAAATGGATATTCAAATAAATTTAATAAAATGTTAACTATTAGATTAGCCGTGTTTAAGCGGTTTATATTACAAATACATAGCGAAGCCAGGTAAAACCACTAGTATATTATAATGTAAAAATAATGTAGGCTTAGATCATACAAGTGAGTCTTTTTAAATTATAATCAAGCCGGATGAAACCGCGCGCGGTCAACTTGTGCAGGTTCGCGACTAGGGTTCTCAATCGACTATTCAAATATTCGCCCAATTTTCAGCTATACGAATATTCATTTACATATACTATTTCGAATGAAATTTGAAAAATATCTGTACAAATATGTAGTCATTTTTGCTTTCAATATACCCGAGCCACCGTTATGATAATATCGTTCCTATTTCTTTTTCATGGTCCTTTTCCATGCACCTTTATTTTATTTCGAAAACTTTGTCTTATCTACATGTACATATTTTTTATTAATTTGCTAATAGTTGACTGACAAACAGTCGCAAATATGTATATACCTAGAAATCATTAAAAGCGGCATTCTTTATATTTGCCAAAAGTCACTCGTACATACATATGTACATATTCACTGTAAATTTACTTTTGATGTTCTCGAGAATACGACAAAAAACTTTTTATGTTTTTCAAAAATTGTGTTATGCATATATTGTAAAATTCAAAATGTGAAAGCTCATAAAAGTTACCAACTATTAATCGAAATAATTATAATATGCCAATAATTATTTCAATTAAATAAATAAATACTAGTTAAATGTGAATATTCAAATATGTATGTATTTCATCAATTTTTATTCGATATTCGAATATTCGAAAACTACGGATAATTAAGAACACTATTCGCGTCCCATCTGTGTTAATTTTTTTAAACTTATTTGTTTATACTTTGAAATAGCTGATGGATCCAATTTTATTTTTTCCCATGATACCGTTATCGGGTTTCCTTTGAGCGACAACAATGGTATTAAACTTTTGGATTTATAAATTTTTAAATGATATTCAAACAGTCGTTTGTATTTTGATTTTTAAATGCTTTTTATTATTACGAAATTATGTTCACAATACATCTTATATCTATTTTAATAGCTACTGATCTACTGATAATTTTCTATTTTACAATTTAATTTAATTTGGTTATTAATCACAGTATTATATTATTCTAATGTTAATCTAAAGCAAAATAGGAAAATAGCTCAAAAACCTATTTACAATCCAACAGTCGTTTGTATGGTTTTTACCAATTCTATGAGGAAACGTTTCAACAATAAAATCAGATAAATTAGCAAATTCTTGTGTTACGATCAACTTGGAGTCACAAGTCTGACCAACAGCGCTACAAATAATACTCGGAATAAATTATTTTCGATATATGTCAACCCACGGGATCGAACCCGGCAACCTCTCGGTAGTAAGCATTAAGCCTTTGAGTGCTGACGTCTTTTCTGTTGAAAGCCCGCCACGCTAAAAATCTTGCCAACATTTCCAACTAGAATTATTTCGAAATCAAATAGAAAGCAGGTATAAAAATTGTAGCTAATTCAAACAAACCCTGGATCACTACCCTAGATAATTACCACCGAGGATTCCGAGTTTTGTGAAGGTGTGTTTCGACTCGCTAATATCTTGCTACAATATAAAATAAACAAAAGAAGTCTATTAATCAATGTATTTTTCCAAAACGTATTTTTCATTGTTGTTAAAATGTAATGGTCACAATCTAAAATACTCAGCAGTTAGGGATTTTCATCGAGTAATTCTGCTAGGCTTATAAATTCAGAAATTCCGGTGTACGCGAGTCTTTATAAATGACACGGATTACACGACCCATATTGAATGCATTTTTTTTTTCAATGCTACCTTTAAAGGATTAGCGGGTAGTATTCTTGTTTACTTTGTACATGCTCAAAATACAACGCCTATCGGCGTTTTGCAGGCCTATGGACTATGAACAGCAAAACGCCGATTGGCGTTGGTCAGCATTCAAAGGGTTATAGCATTCAAAGATTTTTGAAACTGAAATCAATTTCGAATCATAAACTAGTGTAATCTTAATTTTTACTTCATTGCCCAGCCTACTTCATTGCTTGCTTAGATCTTTTATGCGCATTCGTTAGAATTGAAATTATTATGACTATTTACTAGTTACGTACGTTAAGTTTTAGATGAAAGATGACAGTTTTTAGAGAACCTTCTCTGAGGCATGATGACTTTCACTAATGAAATTGGTGTTTAATTTTAGCACGTCACTTAAATTAGGTCTCTTGTCGGTCTTCTCTGTCGCGGAACTTTTGAATGATTTAATATTGTCATTTTGTCTTACATAATAATAATACATTACGTTAGACATAATAATGCCCTTTTACAACGACACGCCATCGAACAGACAGTGGCGTCTTTGACGACTTTATTGACGGCTGACGCTAATGGAGCGGATATACGCGTTAATGAAAATTTACGAGAAAAATCGATTTTTGTTTTTTTGACATTGTCAGTGCTCAACGTCGTTCGAATTATACACTTTTCAATAATGCTATCGATTTATAAACACTTCAATTAAAATATTAAAGTAAATAATAATTCAAACTCTACCGGAAGCGAACGTGTTAAAGGTTGATTAGAAAAATATCAATACTGAATTATATTGCTTACCATTTCGCCTATTAATCCTGAATGGAAATGTCTCGCTTGATTGATTGTTATTTCACTTTAACACTTCTGCGACTCGCCGAAGTGATACTTTGTAAATTAATTCGAACGATATTGATTCTATATATGTAATTCCATATATTTTTCTTTTAGTATCTATAAATTGTATCAAATGTGTAACCATTGAATATTTGCTGTATTATCGATATTATTATCATTTTTTATCGATACTTCGCTTTCGCTCCGATCCGTCCGTAACTTATGATGTTAATACAAAAAATAAATAATAAAAAAAACAGCATTGATCTTCAACCTTAGGTTCGCGTATACTCCATTGTCCGCATAATTTTTCGCAGGTTCATATAATAAAAAGGGCCGACGCAAAATCGCGATAAATTTGATGGGAAAACGGGCGCGGTTTCAGCAACCGCACCAGATGATTGATGAAAAGAGGAAAATGCGGTGAAAATCACCCCTTCTTCGAGACCACCCCTAACTGACTTAATCGTTATTAATCTATCATTTTATTCGTATATAAATATTGATGACCCGTTCGAGATACATGATAATAATAATAATAATAATAAAAAAATGATAAAGGTCATATATGTACAATGTATGAATGTACTTTTCGATGGTTCGTTAAGCTAATGGTGCAATTATGGCACTTACTGTAATAGCCATAAGGCTCTATTCGTCGTTTTCGTTAACACTGCCTAGTCGGTTCGGCAATAAAATTCAATTATAATTAAGCTTTTATACCTTAATTTACATGTTCGCGCCGAGATATTCGGAGACGGGTCGTAAAGACCCCGATTCGGGTATTACTTCGTAAATTAGCGGTTTTTCAACCCCCTCGCGGGGGTCGCATGCACCGGTCTGATAAGTGACGTACGTTTTATATCTCGAATGTCCGGCCGGTGGGGTGTGTCGCGACCCCAATAAAATTGATAAAGCGAAACCTTCGATGACGATAGTGGAGGATATGGACGAGGGTGAGAAACCCATTCCCTAAATAAGTGAGGGGAGTTTGTATGAGGTTGAATGGTTGTTTTGCGTCGCGTGCGGATGCGCCTCGTCGGTAAGAGGTTAAAACCTCTGGCTATTTTCGTATGCCGTGCGCCATCTAACAATTTCGCAAAGAACTTTTCATTTTGGGAAAATTAATTATTTGCCTTTTTACGTTGATAAAAAAAATAATAATAAATATTACTGTTAAGTATTTGTTATGAATTGTATTGATTCAATTTATGAGAACTGATTTTTTCTTACATAAAAAATGTGAGGAGTTTTACATAGATGTAGTTACATTGATAATCTACATTATGCCACAATGGTCTGTTTAAAATAAATAAATAAATTATAGATTCGATGTTGATTTAATCAATTATTTTTTATTGTATCTGCTCAATACTTATTACTCAATATTTAATATTTTCAACAATTTTGAAGAAAAAATTAAATGAAAAATGTAATTTTTTTACTCATTCCAACTTCAATTAATTTTTAGATATATAATAGTTTCATATAACAAAAATAATATTTATATTAATCGTTCAACCACTGAAAAATTTCAATGCGGGATAAAGTTTTTAATTCCTAAATTTTATGTTATTAAAGTGTTTGCCTCGTCTCATACGTTTATTTTTGATCGGAGTTGATGCAATTTACAAGTTTGATAAAACAGGAATATGTATATTTGGTTATTAATTAATTCCTCGTGGAATAATTTTCCTTGTCGAATTTACATACATAAGTACCTACTCTATAGGCTGATATTCAAAATTTGATCTCGACTATTCAATCGACATGAAAATGTATTCGAATATGATACAAATTCAATTTTGTTGTGGTATATAGTATGTATGTACATTTGTAGATACTTTCAGCTATCTATGTATATGTATGTATTTTGCCTTACTTGAAACGATTGGCTTGTGACCAAGGCCTCTCACAATCGATATGAATGTAGTGATTTCAATCTAAAAGCGAACCAAATCCAAATGGAAAATTTAATTTGAAGAAAATTTTTCAGATATACACATAGCACAGTTTCGCAATTGGTTCACTAATAACGTTGTACAAAATTTCCGAATCGTGAATTTCGAATGTAAATGATGAAATGCGCGATATTTCAACTAATGCACTTTCAATCACTGTCAGGGAAGAGTGAAGTTACGATTTCGCTCTCAATAAAACAGATCATAAAACAGCAGACAATATAGTTTCGTTTCAGTTCTCATCAAAGTCCATCCGACCACCCAAATACAATAGTCAACATTTCGAACCTTAATCGTATAATAAATCCTAAGTATGTAAACAGTTTCATTTATACGTTAAGTGCAATAAATTTTCCATTGTTTAAAAATAAACGGATTTTCACAGACAGCACTGCGAATGTTTTTTTCCTTTATTCTTATATACGTGTATAAAACGCACAATGATCAATTGTGGCACTTATTGCTTTTATGATTCTCATCGCTCTCATTTTTCGCCGATTTAATTATAGGCGTTTGAAAACCTGATGAGAATTGATTCTGTTCAATAATTGTGATATCTAATGACTGTGTAGCGGCTCTCCGCTGAGAACGGTGAGTGAATCTTCCGACTATATGCGCCGGAAACTGTTAATTGAAATAATTAAAAAGTGCATCGTGATAATCGGCCAGTGTGTGTTTGTTTTTAATTGTTTGAACTGTCATGTGAATTTCTTTGGTAATGTTTTACTGCGAAAATCCGACTATGGATGAACCCGAAGAAGAAAAAGTCGTTCCTCGCAGGAAGGCCAGCGTCAGGAGACTTCTACGCAGCTTCACAGCGGATCGTCTAACATCAGGTTTATATGTTATATTATATATGAAAACATATTTCATTCGCATATATTATTTTTCAAGAAGGGTTTTATTTAGTTTCCGGCTTCATTTGAAAAAAGGGATAACGATTTGATGGCGCATTTTTACGTTTTTTATTCGGAATCCAACTTCTTTCTACGAAATTCAACAACAAAAATGTCTATTTAATAGCCACAATACTTTTATATGACGCTTCTTAATGATAATAAGTAGTTAACCCCACGTTATGCGAAAATGTATGACATTTCATATTTATTTAAGAATACTCGGGAAAGGCCCCATAGCCGATAGACCTAATGGTTTGCTAATACAAAAAATAATAAGTAAAATAACAAAAACAGACATTTAAACAATTAAAATCTGACAAAACGAGTTGGGGGTGAAATTTAAATATGCATGAGCAATCAATCATCCGAAAGTAATCGAGATTTTTTGAATTTTTAAACATGTGTATTACGATTATATTTCACTAAAGACTTAGTGGACAGAATTTAAATCTCTATTGGCAGTCAACCCTCGCAAAATGGCAAAGTTTTAAAATGATCGGAAGAATGTAGGAAGTTTATCAGACCAATTAGCAAAGTGAAATTAAAAAATAATTAAAAAAGAAAGACATTCAGAAGAATTAACTGTGAAAGGAAGTACTACAAAAACCCCATTATTAAGTTTATTTCTATTAAAAAAGTTTAGGTAACTATGAGTTACTAATTCATTTGATAGACTATTCCAAAATGTAACCACTGCATTTGAAAAGAAGGATTCTCTAATTATTTTGAAGTAAATACCTTTTTAGAGTCTCGAGAGTATTACCTTTTAAATGGGTGTTATTGTTTAACATAGGAGGTTAATTATATGTCCCTTAATAATCGACTTTATTCTTAATTTTAACTTTGGTATTTTTTTTCCCCAAAAAATCCTCATCTGATAGGTACGTGAGCACATATGTATGTACACAGTTCCAAGTTCAAATGCAACGAACGATTCCATTCCAGACAAGTTAATCAATTGATACCGACTTTTACTGATTTCATGAAAAAAGTTTTTATTATTAGCTTCACTCTGCTATTTCATATATGAGCCGTTATAATTTAAAGTGGCGTAAGTGCACTTTTCTACATTTCGAGAAATATCTCGCTAAACATTAAATATCATGTTTTGCGTTTAACAATATTTAAATATACTGATGCCTTGTAATATATTTATTATGCTTTTCCGAGATTCTGGACACATCGAATTAAAATAAATGATAACAATTTGTGAATTAAGCCAAACAGAATTATACTATTCTAATCTTTTCAAAAAAAACATTGGTACTTTTATTTCATCAAGAATATTGAATAATTTTTACTTCTTCGGAGGATTTGATTTTTATACATATCTATGTACATCCTGTCTGTTGATTTTTCAATAAATAAAATAAAGTAATCACCGAGACTCTTTACACGTGTGTTAGTATAGTTATTAGTGATTCTGTCATAGAATCTACTGGTTAGTTTATTAGTAATGTCTGTTACTAACGGAATATTATTTATGGCATGCAGTTTTTTCAAATTAGTATATACATATATTTTTAGGGATTTATTTTGAGCTTTGAAGTTATTCCATACAAGTGAAGCATAGGTTAATAATGGTAATATGAGCGCGCGATATAATTTTATTTTATTTTGAGTTGATAAAGACTATGGCCATTAAATATTGGGTATATTGAGGATATACCCCGCATCGCCTTGCTTTTCACTGCCTCAATGTGAGTTGCCCATCTCATTATTTTATCGAACGTTACGGAGGATTGATTCATATATTCTCTATGGAGATTGAAGCAAATATCTGTTGAGAAAGTCGAGTTATTTTGTAGCTCCCGGTCGACAGTGTGTTAACGCCATACGGTCGGCAACGTTCGATCCATTTACGCGCATTAAACTCGCATAATAAGCATACTTACATTGATTTCAGTATTTAACTGTTTAAAATTGTTGATTCATTCGTCTAGGATTGCAATCATCCTCGTCTCGTCAATTCGGCGTCGCCCGTTAACGTGTCAAACGAACCAGAAGAACCACTCTAACTACTGAAAACCCCGGTTATCTTATCAGCTCCACGATTATGATATCAGCAGATAATACGTAGTGCAAAAATCTAAATCGCAAGTATTTCCTAATCTCCGACAGCGGATGGTGAACTGTTGACGTTGGATTATCGCACTGTAAAAATGCATTATTTGCGGATTGCGCACGTTGCACTATTTGGTCGATTGGCCCGAAGTTTTAAACATTTACACGATTCTATTTGGGGATCGTTTATATAGTGGCGTACAAAAAATAAACAAACCGAAGCCGGCCGCGTGTAGGTTGTGCTGAAATTTCCAAATTTGCAAAATTTAACACACGTGGGAGTGGAAAATGTTCCGAACCTCTGAGGTCGAATCATCGTCTGCTAGATGGATGTGCACAAATGTCTTATAAACTTGCGAATGCACTATTTCCATATCGATCGTCGCTTCTGTGTAACTAATTATGTGATGTGTGTAGTTCAGAGATTCTCAAATGTATGTATATTTATTCGATGCTGATGCTTCAAGTTTTATTTGTATGTATGCTCCAACATATTGATGGACTTGTATTGTCATGTAAAAATCGAATCGTAAAAAACTTGTCCCCAAAACGAGTTTGGACGGTTTTTAAAATGATATATGAACATACTTTTCGATGTACACTCGTTTTGTGATGTATTATGTATATGTTAATCTTAGTAAGTGTGGCTTTATTTTTTATAACACTTTTTAATAGTCTGAAACAGGTTTTACAATATGACTTTTCCATTATATCTAGTTAGTTCAACTTTTGTGGCTATTATTTTTAGTCTTTTAATACTTCGTTTTGATCTTTTTGACTGTTAGATCTGTCTAGCGTCAATTTGTTGCCAAAAATTTTACCATGAAAACAACCTAATAAATCTTTCAGTCCAATGATGGATTCAACTTTGAACCATTTATTTCGTAATTTCTATACTTCAATACTGAAAAATCTCGCATATGTCTGTTTAAAGGTGTATTCATACTATCCAGCACTTCAAAGCAACACCCGGCACAGCAGTGCACGGAAAAGATTAATGATATTCGTACTATTCGTACTATACGACATAATACGTTCAGACAAGTTTTGGTCGAGTGCATCGCAAAATCGACTTACATATACATTACAGTGTTCGACGATACGGCGCAGTATTGCTTGCGTCGTATCGTTGAGTCAATATGTCATTTCCGTCGTATCGTTGAGTCAATATGTCATGTAGTCACAATATGACCTTTCCGAAAATATTCATATGCGCATGCGCACTTTCGTCAGTACACGTGCACTCGCTACTATGACGTCACGTCGTACTTGAATATTTATACTGTTGCCAAATAAAACCGGTTTTTCTTGATCCGTTACGGTGACATGTACTGCTGTAAAAGGAATAGATTTTGTCGGCTACTGCTGTTATGTCTACGCCACGTTTACATTACGGAACATATGAATGAGTTTTCGTGAAAGAACAATTTTCGAACTGTTTACGTTAAGGTGAACATTCGTACTGATTTTACCAGGACATTACTATTTTTTTACAAGCCTCTTCTATATTTCACTTGTTGAGTATCTGTCCTGGTAAGTTGTGAGATAAAACCAATACACTTTTTTATGTAATATAATTTTTTATCTAATAAATATACAAATTCTTCGGTGAAAATTATGTCTCCTACAACAATATTGGCAAATCAATTAGTCAAATGTTGTTTCCCTTTATCAGGAACAAATGCACCAGCCGAAGGATTTTTTTACTTTTATGAATAATATACCTACAAATATAATCATATAATGTTGAAACCATAAAATGTTTGCTAATCACTTAGTATAATTTTAACCAGTATTGTGTAGAATTTTATAAGAGCATTCAAGAAAATGAATTATTTTTTTCATAAATGTGCGCCCATGATTCTTTAATATTTGTTTTAAATTATTGAAATATTTAGAAATATGTTTTTGGGAAAAAATGTCCTGGTTTTGAGTTTGGAAAAAATGGTCACCTTAGTTTTCGTGCATTTACCGGTCTTCGCTGTGCCAGTATGAACAGACCTTAATTCGTAACGATTTTTTTTTTTTATATTTTCCGCTTCAAATTCTTTTTGAATCGGAAGTGGGACTTACCTCTATCTGATGATCATATCTAATTGCAATATAAAAATTGGATGTGATGTTTTTTAGAATGTTATTCTTAGAATGTTACCTAATTGAAATTGTATGTTGAATATGTATTTTTTTCTAAATTTTAATTTGTTTACTACGACCATTTTGTATGCATCACTTCTGTTGATTTCCAATAATCATTAGATCACACCTTCTTTTCTCAAAGGTGACATCACTGAGTGCAATGTGACCCGAGACCGGGTTTTGCCAATTCTGTAAAATACCACTATCGTGTTTACGTGGACGTTATGACGTTTTGGAACCGTATGTCATTTTAATTTCCTGCATCACTTCTCCGACGCCGACAAAAGCTCTCAGCTCTATATCTGATTTAGATTAGCGAAATTGCATTCTCAACAAGAAATGAACTTCTCAACACCACTACGTCGTTGTGCAGCAATTCCGCATTTAATTAATTTCCACTTGAGAATCGCTGATTTTTTTTCCATCGACTTTAATTCCAAACGACAATCAAGGAAAATAATGAGTTTAATCGCTCCATTGATGGCCGTAATTGGCGATTGAAATCTTGCAAATATAATAAGTGATTATTATGACGCTATGCGTATTGAATACATAAGTTTTCAATATTGCGATTTAAATTTTTAACTTGCGTTTATAATTTAAGTATAATATTTAGTTAGATCCAGTGCCGTGCATCGTTTGATATTAGCGAACGGTGTCAGGTTATCAATTAACCCGTTGCGCCACTGACTCTATTTTTCTTATTATTGTTTAATTGAGATCACTTCGTAAATGGTACAAAGCCATCTCTCTTTTTATCTCTCTCTCTCTCTCTCTCTCTCCTCACTACGAAATATTTGTAACTCGTCAAATGACGTAAAACATTGACCCTTACATATGTTGTTGCGTATTTGTTTGGTGAAAATATTTTCTCGATTTCCGACCGGAAAAAATTCCACGCTTGTTTCGTGACTAGCGTCATCATTTTATGACAATGCGATGATATTACGAAGGTATTTCATAAGCAAACATAATATAATCGCACGTTTTAGTGATGTGTGGAATATTTACTTAGACATCGTGCGTGGGTATTGGTTTCGAATTGGATCGATTTTCATGTAATTAGAATAATTGTAATGCTATTTCGAAGGATCTTTCTACAATTAACCTGTTTTTTTCTACTTCGTGTATGTATGTATGTAGGTATGTGTAATTATAATTTATTTCTTTTGAATTTTATAAGTTTAATGTATTCAAACAAAAAAGATATAATTTTCTATTTTATATTTCCAACTAGTTTTGAACAAGGTCGTAAGACACTTTTAAAATGGATTATTAATTACATATTTCGTCATGTGTTTTTACGTAAGCATCGGATTTATCACTAATTTATATATTACTACTAGATTCATCTGAAATAACTATTCAATACAATTTATTAATTACACTGAGCAACATAAACATCTCGTTTTTATTTGCTGGAGCGTAAACTTATCAATCTTTACTAAGTTTGGTCCACTGAATTCGAATATAACAATGGTTTTTATTCCGTGATTAGTATCGAGTACTCGAAAATGGGTATTGGAATCAGTAGTCAGATGTTTTTTCTATTGGTTATGGTTTTATGTTTCTTTTAAACACGTATAATTAATTATCTAGCAAATTTAAGTCAAAAATATATTTAGTTTTTGAGAATTAATTAGTTACCGTTCGGACATTTTTTTCGATTGTTTAGTGCTATCAATGAAATACAAAAACAAATACCCGTAAGTGCCCTTATATCTTCATACACAACCAGCGGCGTGGACTAGTGGTTAGCATATTATGCTTTCGAGCAGAGTAGTCACGTATTCGAGTCCCACTAGAGTCCTGCTGCTAGCCAGATATTGGTTTGTGACTCCAGGTCGATCGTTTATTATCAGAGTTTGTCAATTTCTCTGATTTCCATTGAAATGGTTCCTGTAAAAATTGCAATATTCTTTTTGCTATCTCTCTTGCTAATATCTCGTCTTGATATCACTCGTCGCTTCGGAGCGATCTGTAAAGGCGAGTGTTCACGTTCTATGAATAAAATTTGACCGATAGTGTAGGACTAAGCCTGTTAAACCATCCGAGATTTCAAACTTAGTTTGAATATCCCTGACCTATTGCACCATCTGCCAAATATGCAAAAAATATTTTCATTTGAATAATTATTCAATAATATCATATTCGTATTTAAATTAGAGACTTAATAACCCAACTCGAGGAAGACCCATCCATTTTAATTTCCTTTCATTTTGTTGACTATTTGCATACATATGGTGTATTTTCGCAATGCATCACCATATCCTTGTTTAATGCGATCGGTCGATTATTGTATTATGTATTTCAAACGGTCATGTGACATTAAGTGCATTTGGAACAATGTTCTCGCGTAGGCGCGTTATTTATAGTATTGGTGGAATTTCAATTTTATTAATCACACTTTGAACAAACGTACCAAGGTCGCCATTGGGTTAATTTTCCACGAAGTGCACACACGATATTATTTGACCCGCAACATCCTTGTTTCCGATCGGGCACACTAATTGCCCCAGTGGATTTTACAATTTGTCAGTGCCTTTATAGCACACGTTCGTCGACTTGTCGGAATCGACGCCAATTTCCAGATTCCGGGATCCGGCCCAATTATCTGATCTCGAAATCGTATAAATTCTTCGGAAATTCTTTATTAAATCTAATTGATGACTTTCAAAATAATAATGAAATCAGTTCAAATCAAAAAGTATTTAATGGTTTACATTAATTTGTCCTGGATTGTAAACTTGTCGATAAAAGCTATTATATAATATTTTATATTCGCGAGCGGGTACTATGTAGTTGATTATTTATGTCTCCGCTTGTTCATTTCAGCAGTGCCAGCTCGGTGGTTGCGTTTATGTTTAGCACCGAGAGATTACTGGGTTCGATCCCGTGCTAATCTTTAATACTGCTGGCTAGACTTGGATATTTGTGACTCCAAGTCGATCGTTTCTTATCAGAGTTTGCCAATTTTTCTGATTTTCATTGTTGAAACGGTTCCTCAAATTGGCAAAAATCATCCTACCCGCTGTCACAAATATCCGAATTTGATTTATGTACAATATGTAAAAATGTATGTACAATTCTAAATCCATAGATGTCTCAATGGATTAATTAATTAATTAATTGTTAATTTCGTGTCCTTCAGCTCCTCGAAATACAGTGATTTATGTAATTAAAATGCTGGATTGTTTGTAATTAAATGTCCAGGAAGGCACATTGGGGTCTTCCTGTCAAGCCTTCCTGGTATATATCTATATCAAGGTATGCTAGGCTTTGACTCGCTATCTTCAAGAAGAATTATTGCCATTTCCAAATATTTCTTTGGAGTATTAAAGGGAAAAATTGACAACCCTTCGATTTTATTGGAATTTAAATTTTCGGCGCCCGAATGTGGTAGAGTTTTGCTTCATCGCTTACTTTTCCAACCTATTTCTGCGAAAACGACTGCTTTCAATAACTCATCTCTTGTAAAGGCTTTCCGGTTCCTCAACGTGATAGATGAACATATGGACCTGTTCAATTGTCATGTTGATAAGCTGGTCAGTTTCATGAGATTCAACACAAGGCTATTTGAATGAGATGAATGATTGGTAATTTTTATTGTTCTTTTCTTTGTTATTTTATTTTTTTCTAAAACTGGTGTGACATTTTGGGACAAGCTGTCAGGTCACATTGTTCATATGATTGTTATTATTATTATAAAAATAATTAATAAATACAGTTTACTGTCGATTATCCAGGTTAATGCTGGGGAGTCCGAATCATCAAATTTTGACTTTGTTTCAAATATAATATCATATTTACAACACAAATTTTTGTTTCAAAATTTTAATACTCAGATAAGTGGCCGTTAGTAGTTATGTAGTACTATTGTTGTACCGTTTTATGACTAATGTAACCACTGGTATCTTCTTCACTTGTAGTGTCACTCTCATTTTCTTCCTCTTGAGAAACAAAAGAAACGATATCTGCATCACCTGGATCAATGATTGAGCCACTCCTCGATGTTTTCCTTATCCACGTTTACAAAACATTTTAAATTTTCCAATAATCCACATATTTCAGATATATCATGTGCTTCATTCTCTTCAGAATCCACTAAATCTATTTCCATGTCAGGAAGAATCTATCTCCATGATCGAACAAGTGTTATTGGTTTTACTTTTGATCAATATTGCGTTATTCCGTGTATAGCGTCCAATATCGTCATTTTTCTCAACAAGAGTTTTCAGAAGACTTTGACGATAAAGACGTTTCATTGATGATATAACACCTTGGTCCATGGACTGAATCAAAGATATCATATTAGGGAGCAAAAATTTTGTAACCATAAGTCCATCATTTCTTTTTGAACCAATCTTCAAAAATCTCCCTGTCCATCCATGCCCCTTTCTGACTATAATAACACTGTTCGACACGAAAAATGTTTCAGAGACGGGATATGACTTTTCTTATAGATCTATGCCCAGTGAACACGAATCTGGTAATAAAAAGTGTTGATTGGCTCGAGATTCGGAGATATATGTGTTTTTTTATTTTTGTTTTTATTTTCCATGTCTATTTTTATTTTTATTCGGGTGCTTAAAATGTACTGATATTTATTTTTACGCTATACATATTCGTATTCAATAAATATATTATTAAATTCAAATCCTTCTAATTATTTCATTACAAAATTATTTAAAAACACATTGAAAAAAGTTTGTGACCACTATATTGTTGTATACAATGACGCACATGATGCAGCGTTCAATGATGCAGCGCACACAACACAAATTTGTACTCTACTAATACGAAGTTTTTGGTCACAATTTTACCGGTTTAAAATTCACCACACATCCAATTAACCCTTTTAAACGAAATCAAAAAATAGTGTGGCCAGAACACTATCCTAATAAACATGTTTCAATAGAAAATACTCAATATAATATAGTATTAACAGTGGGAAAAAATCACAAGTGAAAATACGTAATTTTAACTTTTGATTTGAACTGGACGACTACTTAGAGAGATTTGAAAGCTGAAAAGTACTACAAATGAAAGATAAAATACCCGACTATAGATTCCAATATTCATTTTGAACAGAAAATTAACAGATTTTGAGAAATCGACCGAACAACACCAAGATATAGAAAAATAGCGCGATTTAAAAAACACATATATCTCCGAATCTCGAGCCAATCAACACTTTTTATTACCAGATTCGTGTTCACTGGGCATAGATCTATAAGAAAAGTCATATCCCGTCTCTGAAACATTTTAAAAGTCGTCATTTGTCGAACAGTGTAATCGACGGAATATTTATCATTTCAGTTCCCTTAAAAGATCGAGGTTTCTTTGCTTTCTCAATCACCAAAAGTCTCATTTTATGACTACCTGATGAGTTTCCGCAACACATGACTGTTATCCTTTCTTTGGACGGTTTAAGTTATTTATTTATTTAGGAGCGGACTTTTCTCTCATTAAAGCCAGTGTTTTTGTCGGCAAGTACTTCCAGTACAGGCCTGTTTCATCTGCTTTATAGATTTGATCGGGTTGCAAATTTTCTCTTTGCAAATATTCTCGAAATTCGATGCAGAATTCATCAGCAATTAACATGCGTATGTTACGAAAAAATCTGCTCTGTACTTCTTCGCTGATCAAAAGCGAATGAAAGAATTAACGCAATAGTAAAAGACATTTAAAAAGGGAACGAAAAACATTTCTGTTGACATCATTTGTTTCAAATAACACGCGTGTTTACGGTCGCAATCAATCCGTGCGTCTCATAATCATATAAAAAAATTAAATTAATTTAAAAAAATAATTAATATTTTTCAAGCATGAATAATCCGTGCCCGGGTAATCGAGAGTATTCTGTAAATGTTAAAAATATATAAAATACAGATTCAACCAAGTACGAGCCAAAAGAAGACATTAATGTTTGTACCGCATTTTTCAGGATGCGGTATTTATCTACATACAGATCCGATACTTCGATCAACCATCGTACAACCTTAAATAGAAACGTCATCGAGTTACTTTTCGATACTCCTGCAAACTCTCGTATTGTAGTATTCAGTTCATTAACAAAGTTTCGTTCCACAATTTGCAAGATTGAAACTTCATCCGGAATTTCACTCCCCAATTAACACGCTGCGGCCCCCCCTCGTCCTTGACCCTAGTATCACTGCCGAAATCGAGCCGCTCTCAACGTGTTATTTCGAATCTGACCGTTGCCGTCGGTGAGTCAGCAACCTCTTCTCCACTAACAAACACACTTGTTCGCACAGAAAATTAAATAAAATAAAAAAAACTGAGAAGCAACAAACAGACACCGCGCACCTTCGGGCATTTTGGAGGATATACACCCCTCTCGCTCCCACCCGCCAACTACACATCGCACTATCTCGCTCGCTCGTCACGCTCGTTGGTTATTTTTGTTTTTATGCCACAGTTGGAACTTGGCGTCTGGCTCGCGAGCATCGCCCGACGCTCGTGCGATGTGATAAAAGTTCGCGATTCGACCGAAAAGTGCATAAAAGTGCAGTGCCGTGTTGAGTGATGGTGAGATTGTGTGTCCGTGGATAAAAATGTTGAGCGTCGCTGCCTCCCCGCGACGGGAGACCACCCCCTAGTTCGACCCCTAACTGAAATCGTCCGTCAGAATCTCATGAGATTTTGATAGGATTTAAAAATTGTGTATGGAGATTGTTGGTATCGAAATATACGTAAAATTACACGCAATATGATATCCACTTAATGTTATCGCAAGACTTACCTGATATGTGTGCCAATGTTGATTTGTATCGTATGGTGTGTTCCGAAAGTGTTATCGATTTTATATTGTGAATCTGAGCTCATTTTTTTGCCATTTTAAACTACATCAGTAATCATAATAGTGGCCTTAAGACGCCTAATTTTCACTTGAATACTTCCATCTTATTATCTGAAATGTAATTCGATACCCAATAGAATTAATCTTCGTCAAAATATGTATGTATAGTATGAATTATAAAATTGCTTTCTAATAACAACCTTTTCTTCTGTTGATGTCACTGTCACTTAATGGATCTTAACTTATATTTTTACTGTCAATATTGTTCAAATTCGATGAAAGTATCATATTTTGTTCGAATTCTATTGAAAATTATATTTAAATTACCTTGCCCGTAATTTAAAAGCAGGTGTATTTCGTAAGGCGAATCGGGATTGTTTACACAACCAAACGTTTTGTTTATATGCTGCTTGCAAATATTATAACAAAATTAACTGTTGCGCGAAATGTTCTGAAATATCATATTATATTTATATGCACATTGTGTATTTCAATTGAAAATCGGCTTATACTCGAAGATCATCATCGTCATTGTTCCACGTCGACACCGGTTTAAGTTTGAACAATTGTCTTTGTTTAAATTACAAATTCAGATTTTATCGGAACGCAGATATTACTCAACGAAAAATTCTAAATATATACATGCATATTGCATAGGCAGACAACGGGTTAACGTTTCACATACTCGACGTTTTAGGCCGTCTGGACTTTTTCGGCACATACCTGGACCAAGTTGTCTTTTCTCTTTTGTACTTTTTTTCATGTCGAATAAGAATGTTGATCGCATTGACCACGTTTTCTTAAACCTCTTCGTTCGCTTTATTATTATTTTTTTTAATTAATTAATTAATCGCCGAAAGAAACTGCGTGCACAAGTCACACAATGCCCATTGAATTTTCCAAAACGGTGCTTTTTTTTTAGTTATAGTTATTAATTCGCTTCATATATCGCAAACAATGGTTTCTAGATGGACAGGCGCCCTAATTCTTTCGACAATCTCACGTGAAAAATTAGTTCGAAAGTGCTATCATCGACGATACTTTTATTGCCACCATTCGTGTCAAAGTGATTCATTTCAATTGGCTTTTATTGTTGTGATAAAATGCCTTATCGCCACAAAGTGCACTAAAAAATACGTGTTTTACTGTAATTTACTTGGATTATCTTTTTGCCGTAATGAAATTGATTCCGTACTATTAGAAAAATGGCTCAATGCCTATCGCCAATGTAAATATACTGATAATGAATTAGATAACTAAAATGTTTACAAATAGTGAAATATAACTTGAAATTCACAAGTATATTTATTTTACATCCTTTATAGTTCAATTTATATGAAAACAACCAATTTGTTTTGATTTTAATAAAAAATAAAGTAAAAGCATATTCATTTTGTAGCTAAATTGGTCGTACCTACAACAGGTGTGTTGCAACTGTATGTAATAATTTTATTCCAATTGCCATTTTATCTTATTTTAATAGCATAAAAATCTATCCGGAATTATATATTACGTACTGTTTAATATTAAAAATATAATAAATATGTTATTGAAAAAATAAATGATAAATGAGTTATATGTATTTGAACGTTATACATATGTGAAAGTGGCGGAAGTCAAATTTTCAGTTGCAAAAAACACTATTTCTCTTTGGCTCAATTCACAAATTGTTATAACTTATTTTAATTCGATATGTTCAGAATCTCGGAAAAGCAGAATAAACGTATTACAGGCCACTATTATTTTTAAATATTGTTAAACGCAAAACATTATATCTAATGTTTTGCGAAATATTTCTCGAAATGAAGAATAATGGACTTATGCCCCTTTCAAATACATATAGCGGCTCAAATAAATTTATGTAATGAGGAAATTTAACCAATTTACGCTGGGAAATTTCTACTAATCTACATTTGTACATTGACGTTGAAATTGATTAATTTATTTCTTAAACATATGCTTTTTAATTATTAATTTAATGTCTTACTCAAAATGTGATACATTTGCTTTTAGCACTCTGGGGAAATTCCAAGATTGATTTATCTTATTTACACAACTTCTCAGTATTGACTCACTTTTAATAATAAACACATACACTTAAAAACAATGTTCATTTTTGTTATAGTGCTTTTTTTATGACAAAAACTGTCTTTTTAAAATGAAAAAACATTGAAACTATATACATACAATTTTACAGTACATATGTGTTTATGCATACAATGCTTTTGAGCCATCATACAATTTGCATTCGCAGAGATGACCTCATAGCCCGGTTCAAGGAGTCCTCCTCCGTTGGGTGTCATCGCTTCGACCTCCACTTGAGGACTTTGTCGTCCTGCGAGCCGATTTGTGTCAATCCTGTTAAATTTTTTTCGTTCGTATTATCGGGGTCGTCATTCCCGTGAATTTTGGCGCCGGACATAATGACTCATTTGGCCTCTTGGCAATCGGCTTGAAGCGAATCTGGACAAAAAGAAGCGTGTTTTTAAAACGATCTGGAGCGAAGGTCTTCAGCTGAAATCTCGCCGATATTCAAAGAAATCCCGTTCGGTATATTTCTACTGTCAATGTCATTTCGAAAGTATTCGTGACAACTTGAGACAACCTACAGAAATATCAATCGGGTAATGGAAGTACATATGTAGATCTTCCATTTGCAATCATAATCAGCAGGTGCTGTAAATTCAAATTGAATTCTGGAAAGGTCTATACGAGTTTCAATATTTTATGTACTGTGAATAATTTGAATTCATTTCTATAATTTACTGCATAATAGCTTATTTGGTTACATTCATAAGTATGTATGTACATCTGTTTCTAACACTGACACATCTATGCGATCATCTCCTTGGTACAAAGTTCACACGACATAAAATGTGTGATGTATCTTCCTAAATCCATGTAGTTTTGTTTTATTTTCCTTGAATATTAGAATGAAGAGTATATTTTTTATGAATTTTTTTGTAAAATCTTTTATTATCTTCAATTATTTATTTTTTTATTGTCTTAGTATACGATTTACTGGATTGTCTATTTATTCAACTATCTATACATATCTGACGTAATGATAGTTGATTGTGTGTCGATGACAAAATTTGTTACATTGAAATTAATTATGTCAAGTCATTGAGAGGCTGCTGTATAAAATAGTGTATTTGTTTTTCCAGTATAAAAACTTTATTTGTTTATTTTTCAAATAAGATCATTGATAAATATTGTTTGATGCATCCCATAATTATTTGTATTTATAAACATATATACATTCATTGTTTACATATTCAGTATGCTCTTTTGTATTAATAACATTAAGAAAATGTTGTCAACTTCTGCTATGGAGCATACATTGTATGCAAAACATCATCAAACAATGCATTCCCATACTCTACAATACCCTTGTCCGATTTTCTCCATAATTAATAGTCCAAGTTATAAATCCTAAAACTTAAGGATACACCGATTCGCCGACAAAGCACAGATGATCTCTCCTTATTTATTTTCGTGCGTCATTCAGTATTTGAGAGTAAAAGTACATTCCCGTATGTATGTATTTCAAAGAAAACGTACGAAATTTCGTATAAACAGAGTCAGTGCGAGTGCATCTCAATCTTCTCGATCTATTCATTTATTGTAGTAATAAATTCATATTATCTATGTCGATCTTCGGAAGGGTACTTCGACATTTTCACACGTCGGACAATTGAAGCATTTAGCGGGAAATTTAAACGCTTGCTCCCGTTCGCACGGTGCATTATGCCCACACTCACGTTCGATTCAGTTTGAACAAGTGTCGTTTCGATTGTTCGTTGGAACATATCTAAAAATGCAAAATATGCCAACGGCAAACAAACATCTCGCCGTTAAGTGGGCGACGGATAATCGAATTCGTTGATATCCCTCCGCGAGTCGATTTGCCTCTCAAGGCTTTAACCGGTCGAGAGCCGATGGGGTTTAAAGTCCCGTCTTGTCGAATCTAATCGAGTGGCTTTTAAGATTTTTTTGTTTATTTGCTTTGCTTCAATCGTTGTGTATGTCTAGGTACAGTTTGAAAATTCAGTGCAATAAATTTGGCGCAAAGATTGGGGGCACAAACAAACAGCGGTCCATTGTAAAAAAAAATTGACTGATCCATGTTAAATACATTGATGACTATGATATTTTACGGCAGTTTTGGTAGGGAGATGTCAGTGTAGATACCGGTGAAACATTAGTCTTAAATGCATTCTGACCGACTCCCCCTATTGTAACTTCACAGATAGAACTTTATCTGTTGGTGCTTTAAATCTGTAAAATAACTATAATTTTTCATTTTTCACATTGAATTAAACAACAGATATTTAACAGAATTCTGAATTACCTATAGTAAAGAATATTATGATATCTACCGTTTCTTCTTTGTTAGACGTTTTCAATAAACTTTAAAAAAAAAAACATTACGTATAATTCTTGCTTTTTAGCTTTATTTTCTAAAAAATAAATAACATGTTTGTGTATGTGTGTGTATGTATTTATATTTATATTAAAACTTTCTAATATATAAAGAAAAATGTTTGTTTGTTTTTCCGCTATGCAAATATACAGTTTCTGATTAAGAACCGCCAAATTTGGTGTATCTCTCTGGCTTAAAACGCAGACATACAGAATCCTACGCCATGGCATGCCTAGGTAGACTCCAGTTGTGAATGGGCGTGTCTTATGTCATTCATATGATCTTTTTTCCTACATTTCTTCATATGTATCGATCACTCTCAAACCTACATATGTTCTCTCTCAAACCTACATATGTTACTGTTATCAATCACTGTCAAACCTACATACATACATATGTATGTCAATACATGCAGTCCAGAGTTTTTTTTTACATGTGCTATCTAAAACTAAAACTATCTAAAAAATATTCGAATTTGACTAACCCACAACTTTATCTATGTATTTGAGGAATATAAGAAGTATAAAAAACAAAATTCGACAATGATTCACGCATA
This sequence comes from Arctopsyche grandis, assembly GCF_051622035.1. Taxonomy (NCBI): domain Eukaryota; kingdom Metazoa; phylum Arthropoda; class Insecta; order Trichoptera; family Hydropsychidae; genus Arctopsyche; species Arctopsyche grandis. The sequence continues at coordinate 30,112,272 of NC_135357.1, forward strand.
TCGCGGCTATGAGAACACTTTCGATGCACGTAAGCAATAATGTAGGGAAACTCACACAAAACAAAATTTATATAATAAATGCAATGAATTTTCATGTACGTATACGTAGTGGAATTTTTAATTTGTAAGAGGCCCAAAAATCTCCACGCTCCACCAATTAGTCTAATTGAAGTCATTTGGGGGTTAAGCGAGCTGTCAATTTTCGCTTTGCCCGCGGCTGATTTTTTCAAACTAATGTGAATGTTAGCAAATTTTCAGGTTGAGTAACGGTTACGCACCGTCGGAATTTAACCCGTTGACGCCCCTCTCGAGTGTGCATAAAATCGTACATTATTTGCATAGCGCGAATGCAGTCCGGCGTGTTTCGTATCGACGGAATCGTTAACACAGTCGCGGTCGGTGTCTTGTAAATAATTGTAAATAGAAAAAATAGGTCATTTTGGACGGTCGGAGCGGGACTCTCGTGTGAATCGACACACTCGGCTATTTACGGAATTGCAAACACACCCAACATTATTATTCCGCGAAATAATAATACGCAGAACATCTGCTCGGTGCCGAGAGTGTATTTCGATCATTCGTCGAAGCGTGTATGGGCTGCTCTGCCCCGCTGCCTTGTATACTTGTCCAGAGGGCTCTTTCATCGCGACGTGTAAACACGCCCATTTCCCAATTCAAATTTCGACAACGGACTATTTTTTGATAAATCGAGTGAGTAAAATAAAACTGACACTTTTAAGTCTCAACCTTTAGTCAAAAGTCGTTGCCTTACCGTATCACCATTACTGAATATTACCTTAAACACACACAGCATTGTTTCAACTTATATCAATATGTTCATTAAGTAGTATATTATAAACGAATCTGTTGACTTTTTTAATGTTTTTTAATAAAATTACTAAAATTTTGTGCGGGGGGGGAGCTCTAGCAGCATCGCTTTCGGAAGTGATAGCGAGTAGCGAGCCTTCTGTCAGTTTGACAGTTCTCTTGTAGCTCCACTGATGCGTTCGTAAGAGTGGCTACACTGATGAATGCCTAAGGGCCGGGCCGCACCGTGCAACTTTGTCGACCGACTTGTTGCGCGACACGAAAAAATGTATGGAAATGTGTGCGACAAACAAGTTGACGAGTGTGGCATGTCCCATCTACCTGCATGCATTGGTCTGGTCGCCCTCAACCAAGTTGTTCGCGAGTTGAGCGGTGCGGCCCGGCCCTTAGAGTGGCAACACAGACCAACCAAGTCGTAATAAATGCGATCAGACGGTTGTTTCAATTTTGATTATTAATTACTAGTTGTTTTACCCGGCTTCGCTCAGTATTTGTAATATAAACCAGAGATCTGGAGCAACCACTTTTTTTAGTTGCTCCACTCCGACACCTCAGTACTTGCTCCAACTCCGATCCGTGCTCCGAATAGTTTAATAGGAATCATATTATTTATTATCTTTATTTATTTAATTTATTAATCTTATTCATATACATATGATAAAAAATTATAAAATTTTATTTATAGACTATTTATTTATTATTAAAATATTTAATATTTAATATATATATCATGAAAATACATACATATGTAGATATAACTATACTACATGGTATGCACATGGTTGTCCCAAACTACAATAGTAACAATAATAGAGAAAACAATCAAGAATAAAAAAGAAAGCGCGCGCGCACACATTAATTTGTACTAAACAACAATAAATGAAAAAAGTATATAAAACAAAATATTTATAAAATAATATAACCAAACTATGTACATGATGTGCCACGTGTCAAATGATATTAAACCATCAAATATTTAATTTATCATAAATTGAAAAACAAATTAAGAAAAAGCATCCATTTAATTTGTAAATTCTAATACATAAAAACAAAATATCGGAGCAGTGGAGCACTTCAAATTTTCGTGATCCGGTCCGCTCCTGCTCCGTGCCAAAACTCGTTGCTCCGCGCTCCTGCTCTATGCTCCGCTCCAGATATCTGACAGCTTAAACATGGCGAATCTATTAGAAAATATTCATATGTTTTTTTATAAAATTTATTTGAATCAAAAATAAATAATATTCAACGATATCGATATCGTCATAATAGAAGCTTTGATTTGTTTTCGATGCTCCCAACCAAACCTTACATATATACATACAAAGTATTTTTCGAAATTACATATATATTAGATTACGAATGGACTTGAGATTTATTTTTAATTATTTACGGTTTAATCTAGATTAACGTTTTAGGAGAAGTAACCACATACAGCTATCTAATATATGTTATTTTTATTTTGTAAATTAAATATGTCGGTAAATGGCAATCACTAGTATTATTATCTTATTTTCATGTTGGTCTAATAGAGAAAAATATACATATGTAGTAGGGAAAAAAGCTCAAAACCTATTAACAATTCTTATAAATGTTCATACTACATTTTATAAATTTACATATCATTTTTAACTTAAGACTAAAGAAGCAAGCTAGAGTATAATGCGAGTGCAAAAAGTATTTCTTAGCTTCCTATGTATGAAAGAGTATGGGTATTACCCATATGTTTACCCTACTCCTTTCCTTTTGGACATGCTCTGGTATAATTCCCTTGAACTTCAGTGAAACTTATCATTAATTCGTTTTGCTCTCCAGCTTCTACGTGGTAATCTGTCATGCCCGTCGTTGCTGGAACAGTTGAGACTTTTATGTCCCTAATAATTATGTGCGTGGTCTACATCATCATTTGATGATTGTACCTTCTGCCCGCACAGTTATTTATCGGATGGCTCATATTCCAAGAGCTATCCGACTTCGTTGATGCTATGCCTAAATTTGATCATTTCCATCTCAGTGAGCGTGTGCTCATCATTATTTTCGATCATTGTAGCGCATTAGGGACTCCTGTAATGCCACACAATTGTCCAAATTTAAATAAATATTTCAAGAATATAGACATCCTGTTGTTATCACCGACACTTCACAAGTGTATTAGTATGGTTGTTGTGATAAATTATTGAATACTAGCTGTATTACCCGGCTTCGCTCGACATTTGTAATATAAACCGCTTAAACATGACTTATCATTTTATTAAATTTATTCGAATAGTTTTATTTTATATAAATTTATTTGAATACTCATTTGTTGTTTTTATTAAATTAACTGTCACGAACAAACAAACATATTATATAGTAAGTCTCTTATAAAAAATTATATGTATACCAGAATCCGGCGCCTGTGCCCCCGTGGCTGTGCCCCCTAGGGCTCCGCCCCTGTCGTCTGCGCCCCCTAGGGCTTCGTCCTCGGCGCCTTTGCCCCCGGGGACTTCGAATCCTTTGAATCGAAAAAAATCGAATCATTTGTTCGATGACGTCACGGATTTCTACGACCCAACGAACGTAGATTACATACATACAAAGTCTCTTTCGAAACTATATATTAGATAATGTATGTATGTGTTGCTATTATTTTAGTTTGAGAGGCAAATTTCAAATGAATATAATAATTGCCGAGCGCTAAACGAACAAAAAAATTTCAAAATAATGAAAAAAAGGATTAAAATTCTGCATGGTATGTATACGTATGTATATAGAGATCGGTTTATTTCAAAAGGCCCACCCCACTCCTCGTAAAAGGTGCGCAAAAGCAACGATTTTAATGTGCGCATCTTTTCCATGGAGTAGGGGTGGGACTTCGTAGATCGAACGATCTCAACGACAACTTGTTTTTCATTATACTCGAATGATTATTAATTTTTGTTTATTCTAGCAGTTAATTTTTAATTGAAAAATTATTTTTTTATTTGTATCACATTGTAAAGCAACTTACTCGCTTTAGGGCGAAAACACACTGAGTGGGTCGTGGTACTTTTTTTTGATACTTAAAAACACGCGAAAAAACACAGCACCCCTAGCCCATATTCATGGTACACAGTCACCTTCAAAAATCACCCCCTAAACTGTTTTCGGTTATATTGTATCCTTGCTTGACAGTGATCGATAACGGTTAATCCCATATTTGAAGAAATACACTTGTGACCTCCGTAACACATGCATTCTGCACGTGCACAACGGGAAGCCAAGGACACATGACGTCCCATACCACTGAGTGTATTTTCGCCCTTATACCCAACACACGTTTAGGTCTATAACGATACACGTATTGATTAAACAACACGACTATACATAAAATATCGAGATGTTGAAATTTTTATTCCGATCATGATATTTGCAACATATTTAGAGAAATTTCATATTAATGAAATTCTTCCTCGAATACATTGAAAGTTTTGCAAACGTGTATAGTCCAAGTTTAACGTATTTTCAATACGACTAGCATCACATCATTGTTTGATCGATATGAATATTTATTTCATAACGAGAAGTTTGTAATACAGACATGTATAAAATGTACAGCGTAGCGTTTATGGAACTGACATTGATTTTCAATTATAATACACAAGTTTTCCGTATATAGGAGTATATAACCAAGTAGCAGAGTGTGGCTTCCATATTATTATAATAAATTAATCTCGTTACAAACTCATCGTATCGATTCTCGTAAACAATCGCGATTCATTATTCACCACTCTGGCCCCTGTTGATTCAACACATGTCCGACAGAGTCTGCTTTTTATATATTAATTTTGCGTCTCGAACATCTCAATTTTTACCCGATAAACACAAACACACACACGCTAAGGGTTTATAGTCCACGTCGAATTGTATCGACGCAAGTAAAGGTTATCGTTATGCACTCGAATCTGAGTTATGTATTTTTATTGAATATCTTATGTACCTATGTATCTAATTCAACGGTTGCCTAGTAGTGGTTGATCCGAAATAGACTCAAGTGGGTATATCATGCCGCTTGGAGATGCTGCATAGATTTTTTTAATCCTTTCGATTGGGTTTGTTCATTTTTTTTAATACTCTGAAAGGTGTTGTATGTGTTATTAATTCATGCGTAAACAACAGGTAAAATTCGATTCTGAGAATTGTTCTTGGAAGAAGATAAGAGTTGGGTAAATATTGAATGGGAAAAGTTGTTTTAAAAGTGTTAGCTCTCTGGTGTGATTAATTTTTATAATATTTATTCAAATACCAAATTATTCTTAATGGTATGTATGTATGTATATAAGACCTTGGCAAGGTGTTAGTTAGACTTTTGTTAGTGTTAGTGTTGGTGGGTCAAATGATACATAAATTTTGTAGCTACGCATAAATAATCTTTCTTCAGGTGGTTGAAATGGCATACAAATCTATACATTTATAGAAACGTGGTGAATTTACAAATACGCAACATAAAGGGGCCCACAGCAGACTGTACGGCAATCAGTTGGGCAATTTGTCATAGCAGCAAACTAACTGATAGATATTTCAAATCTTGTTAAACATTGAACCGGATGCTGTAGCTTTAGCTACGATACAAATATCGTAGGCAGCGATCTCACGATGGATAAGTCGGGTGACAAATCGCTTCGTCGGTGAACCCTATTTTTGTTTTGGATAATAATGATGTATAAGTTTTGTAATGTGAAATAATATATAATAGATTTTATATAAAACTGACTTCTTTCCATTTTTACAAGCTTTTTATTGCCTTCACTCTGTTAATTCAGTGACATTTCTGCCCGTCAAAAAGTTGTGAACTGTTTTTAAACCACCTCCAATACTCAGGTCGTTTTGATATCTTACCGAAATACGGGGGGGGGTTAGCTAACATTGAAGTAAATGAATGATTCTAACATGAAGCTAGAAATTTTAATCATTAACGAATTCATTAAAAATTACATAGGAATCTCATGACAAATCGAAGCTATCCAAACATGGCTTTCTACCGCCCCTTCACAAGGGTTAAACAGTTACATTTCTTCACTCATTTTTAACAGTTTCTTTGTATTAATCTATGTTTCCATATTAGTTGTTGATTCGTTTTATACTTAAAAGTTTATATAAATTATAAAAATAAAATTGAAATCCAGATTGTATGAGAATAAAATATTTCAATTAAATTAATAATAATTCATAGCCAAAATTAAATTTAACGTTTAAGCACTCGACTGTTTATGGCGAATTTTGTTGACTAATTCGTCACCGCTGGGCAGAGGGGAATTTGCAGGCTTCACTATCATTTCAGACCGTTTGGAATTTGTCTCCTCTTCCCCCCCCCTTCCTCTCCTACCTATCCTACATGAAACACAACCGAAGCTATTGTCGCTACGGTCTCAGCATGGCTTGCATTAAATTCGTATATATGTATGTATCTACGTTATATAATGCTCATTATTTGTGTATTATTTATTGCTGCCTCGAGCATCGCCCTCTCATTCCATCCCCGCACACTTGTCCGGCTGTCCGCGCATAAATAAGCATTTGTATACATATTTGTCAATGATCACGGTGCGTTCTCCTTATGAACTTCTGATTATCGTAATATTTTTTTATTTGAAATCTCCATGTAAAAAACACATATACATACATCCCTTCCGTTTTCATATAATTATGTACATACATAATTTTGATATGAAATCTTTAGTAGCCCAATTTTGTTTCTGTTTTGAAATGTTAATTTGTCAATGTTCACATTACAAATTAACTGCAGCATATATACAGTTCGTTGCTCCTAGTGGGCAACTTTGGCGAAAGTTTACTATGACCACAATTTTAGTTGTACATATCTTTTAAATCCTTGATGAAAATGGATATCATTGCTTTCGCACCCAATGTGCTTTTATCGTCCACAATTTTTTCTAATTAAGATGTGTAACGCAAAACGCGATATGGCGCCGTTATCCGCCACCATATGTGCGCCATCCGGCTCCCGGCCATTATGCGTAATAATTTTATCCCAAAAGCTATCCTATCCGTCCCGACCAACTAGCCGTATCATCACGCCCTCACGAAATGATCCTAAATTCGTTTCAATTACACCGTGCATCCCGTCCTCTGTATCTGGACCGTATTCGCGCCCCACTCGAATTAAACCCTCTACCTATGTATATGTATACACATACATGTCTCATAAAATTTTGCATTTGCAATATTTGTCTTATTTAAAAAAAAAAAGCAATAGTGCGGTCACAACATTGCTACAAATTTCCGGTCTGCAGTCGAACACATTTCGTACAAAGACAGGAAACGCGTTACTAAAACTGGTAAATAAATTTGTACGGGAAGCGAATAAATTAAATCCTGAAGATATAGCGCTTGAATACTAAACGATTCACTTAAGAAATAAATATTTTTTTCTACATATTTACTTTTCGCGTTTCCGTTATATTTTTTAGAAATATCCTATGTTTGTTTATTCAATCTATTAAGTGCATAATTCATTACGCTATATTTAACACATTGAGTTCCGTATTTTTATACAAAAAAATACGGGCGACATCTAAATTCAGACGTGTTCACGGAAATGCCGCTTATATACAACATACATACAGAAAGATATTTTCTTTATTTTTTGTTCGAATTCAGGATTTACGTGCTCTTATAACACATTCATAAACGCGTATCGCATACCACGTCTCATATTGATATTCAAACGACATATCTTCCCCAAGGAAGAGGAGAAACCTTAAAAACTCACCATTATTTTTTGTACATATTGCATTTTTACTGCACAAATACTGTTTAATTCATACGATATGCTAATATTCAAATTGAATCTATTCCAAAACTCTGTATAATCGATCAATGGTCACGTAAACTTAATGGCTTTTTCAATGTCGACCTTGTTCTGTTGTCTTTTTTTCGTGATTTTTTTCGTTTGATGACCTTACCCTACTCGCTTTTTCTGCTGATACGTTATGTGCAAAATTACGTCACCCACTTAAAAACAATTTGTGTATCGTCACCGGTCTGTAATATCCATCCATTCATTCGGTTTTGTTTGTCGCTCCGTCTTCCTTAGAAATTTCTCGGAAACTCATATCGTACGATTTTATGTAAATATTTGCGGTGTCGTGATCAGACCTGGGCTCAAGGGAGACCCCCCCCTGAAGATACTTCGGTAAACATAGAAATTGGGGATTTCGTAGTAAGCGATCTTTTTCAGCACGTTTCAGCCTGAAGCGGTTGCGTTTTTCCTCTTAAATGTAGACATTTATTTGATTAAATTATAATATAAAAAATATATAATATTAATTAAATAAATTCGAGCCCTTAATTGTTTATACATTCTGCTTAAAAAGGAGGCTCGAATTTATTTATTTTATTTTTATTTAAATTACAGATGAAAATATCAGACAAGATTTGTCCATTTATTGGTCGTTTATATTTCCAACAATAAAAGCAAATAAACAAACAAGTAATAAACTGTTTTTTTTAACAAAAAAATAATCATATGAGATTGAAAAGAATGCATCTCTCCACATTGGAGACGAGAAGAATGGGGAGCGATTTAAATCAAAGTTGACATCATTATAAATAACCACTGCAATTGTTCTATGATTAACCTTTTTACAAAAACGCTCATCTGAGAGGTCATACGCACAAACTCCAAAATATATTTCTTACAAAATATTAGAGAACCCCTTTATTTTCAAATGGAGTGGTTAAAATTTACAATAGTCTACGAAATGAATTAGTAACTTCTAGCAACCTCTTCAAGACTTCTTTTGAAAAAAACTGGATGTTTCCCTAAAATGAGTGGGTTTTTCTTCCTTGGTTTACTCTTATTTTATTCTTTTTTAATTTCATTTTCTCTAGTTTTTGTTTTTTTATTATTCTTGTTTATTGTTATTATTATTGACAAACCCTTCGGTCCATTGGCTATGCCGCCTCTCTCAGTTATTTTTAGTAAATAAATCGTTTCATACATTGAAGATATCAAATCAAATAAGATATAGTTTCCCTACCTCATTTTATACGAATTAATAATATCTTAAATTATAATATTGGAACTATGTATGTATGTATGTATAATTTAAAATGTATGATCATTCTAATGTCGTCCAATAAACGATATCAATTGTTTATATTGAATTCAAACATATTGAAATTAATTTCAATTTATGAAAAAAAGTTATCCAGAAAACCGAAAGTGCGCAACTTAACTGAAATCTGGAAACACGTTCAATATTACTGTTTATTCAAGCACTGAAACAGATTTTTCATGATTTTGCTTATTTTAGAAGACGGCCGTGTGTGTGTTTGTGTGTGTGTACACTTTAATAGATTTTTTACAGTTTTAAAACATTTTTTCATCATATCGTACAAATATAATCCTAACCATATTTTAAATAGAAAACGACCGGCATGAATTCAATCTCGAATATATTCAACTGTTCTTGTATATGCCTAAAAAATATTGAAACGTCAAAATCTGACGTCTTAATATGAACCACACAACTCTCTTCAACCGACGTCATATATTTACTCACAAGCGCGTTAAACGAGACATCACAGCGTCGTCACGCGAAATCTATTATGGACCGGCGTCTTCCCGCGAAAATATCAATTTTTGGAAGGGTCGATTTGACCGTTCTGTTTATCTCGCGTCAATCGCTCGTAAATCAAACGAATACCGTACACAAAACCAGAACCGAACCGAACGCCGAGGATATTTCAGACCCGGTTCCAAGATGGACGGAAATCGATCGACTACCCACCCAGAATTTCCTCTACTCTTTTCACCTTTCCTCAACTTGTGCTTCTGGCGAAAAATCGCGTCCGCCATCTCAGTTACAAAAAGATCCGCCGCCATCTGCCAACGAGCATTCTCCCTTGAATCTTCGCGGAGGAGAGTTAGTTCCTTTGGCACTCCTTAAACTCGCCCTTTGTACTATAAAAAGTTTCTCGTTAAAGCTCTCGCGTGTCTTTGAATGTTTCATTTGCGTCGCTCCGAGCTCGTTTCGTTGCGCTTCAATTCAGCTTCAGTTCTCGCCGTCTTCTAATTAGACCTTTCTAACTCTCGTCTCTCTCTCTTTCTTTTTGCACGTCGGTGAGTGTCAATATGGATGCAATATCTGTCGCCTTCTGCTTGACAGTTCAATGCATACTAATCGATTGTTCAATCTGCCGTAACTTTGATTGCGTTTTATTTTATGTCTATTCCCTTCGCCCTGAGCTTTGACAATTAACGCTTCGCTTTACACGGTTTTTCAAAATTAACAGTTGAAAAAATCATTCATCTTCTCACACGGTTTGTTTAACAAATAGCCAAATAATAAAATTCTATTGAAGTGTATCTTCCAGTTGTAATATATTTTAACTAGTTGGAATATATTTCATCTACCTGGTACAACTACCTTTATAGTTTAAGTGTATTTTCAGTTGTAATATATTTTGACTAGTTGGAATATATTCCGTCTGACTCCCGTTAGTTGATTCATATGGTGAATCACATTCCAACTGGTTAAAATATATTACAACTGAAAATACAGTCCAACTATAAGTTGATACCAGGTTAAACTTTGCTTTTTAAATGCTTTTTATTATTACGAAATTATGTTCACAATACATCTTATATCTATTTTAATAGCTACTGATTTACTGATCATTTTCTATTTTACAATTTAATTTAATTTGGTTAGTAATCATAGTATTATATAATTCTAATGTTAATCTACAGCATAATAGGAAAAAGAGCTCAAAAACCTATTTACAATCCTTATAAATGTTCATAATACATCTAATACATAATATTACTTAAAGACTCTCTAAAGTCGATGACCTAAAACAGATTGTTTTTAGGTAATCTGTGTTTATACCTGAAGGGTATAGACATTTTGTTGTAATCACCGAGACTCTTCACAAGTGTGTTAGTATGGTTATTAGTGATTATGTCATATAATCTACTGGTTAGTTTGCTAGTAATGTCTGTAACAAACGGAATATTATATATGGCATGCAGTTTTTTAAAGTTAGTATATATGGGTGTATTATAAATTATTTTTAGGGATTTATTTTGTATTACTTGGAGCTTGGAAAGATTAGTATTCGAGGCGTTATTCCATACAAGTGAAACATAGGTTAATAATGGTAATATGAGCGCGCGATATAATTTTATTTTATTTTGAGTTGATAAAGAACTATGGCGATTAAATATTGGATATATTGAGGATATACCCCGCATCGCCTTGCATTTCGCTGCCTCAATGTGAAGTGCCCATCTCATTATTTTATCAAACGTTACTCCTAAATATTTTATTACTGACTGCCATTTCAGACTTTCTCCAGAGGGGATTTTCAGATCTGAACTTGGCTTATGCTTTCTAACACTAAAGAATATGGCGTCTGTTTTGGTTTGATTAATTTGAATTTTCCACTTAGTGAAGTGTTCAGTCATTGTTTTAATTGCAAATTCAAGATTTTTTAGAATAGTGTCTGGTTTTTTGCTACTTGTGAAAATACCAGGTTAAACGGAGAGGTTTGGTTTTTCGTGAAAACGTCGCTCGACTAGTAAATTGAGTTGGAAAGTCACATTTTTGTTTTGAACAAATTCTTAGAGTAATCTTAATGTGAATGCTTTATGCAATATTGTTTTTTACGCGGTTTTTTTTTTTTTGTAGAACTTGTCTACCGTGTAAATCGATTTACGCCTCGCTAATTACGAAGCTGTTTTAAATTTTTCAATTATAATAATACTTTTGATACAGGTATAAATTTAAACCAACTTTTAAAAATATTCGATCGATACAGTACTGTACTTTAATGTTTTCATAGAAGTCTAAATCAATAAATAATATTTTCCACTACTAATTATGCATGGTGACTATTGATATTATCGTCAAACGTTTATTTTAATGTACATATGTACATAAATATGATCTTGAAAGTTGTTTTATGTAGACATATTTCAGGTCATGTTTATGTAACCTTCCTTAGAAGCGGCCGCTTATACTTTGATGTTCTCGTCTTTTAATTATTCTGTTTATTATTGAATTAACGGTTAATTGAAATCTTGCTTAGGTATTCCTAGTTATGTTTAAAACAAATCTAGTTATATCGTACACGTCATATATCGCTGATTAGACATACATACATACATGTTTGTTTATAATGATAACGAAATTTGCGATTATCGCATTCTCAGAACTCGTAGGTAAATTTAACCCGTATCCTATGATTTTTATCGCAAATCTTTTTTTATTTATTTTATATGTAGTCTTCGAAGAATTTTCTTATTACTAATTCGCTTCGTTTGTATAATATTCAGTTCATAAAACTTCATGCTAAACTCGCCATGAAATTGGATTCGTTCTACCACACTGTTCCCAACTCCATTCAAATCAAATATAATTTTATGATTCGCACTACGACAGGTGACAGATTTTGCATTCTAAATTTACATATGCGTGTCACAATTTATCGATTTCGTAATGCGCGTCACTTACGCGAAATTTGTTTATTTATATCAAAAATGAGTCGTGACGAGCTTCGAGCGTCGTAAACGGGGCTATTTTAAAATCTCCGTCTATTTATTTACCTATATATGTATTTGATCTAGGCAGCGATGGTCAACACTTTCACTGAATTCAAAAATTGATAGTGTCAAAACCTTTGATAAACTGTGTGTATATAAATAAATAAATAAATAAAAAAAACGATTGTATTGTGACATGAAGCTGTCGAGGATATTGTGATAGTGCGGCGATAAACCAAAAAATAAATCATGTTTTTCAAAAAACCTAACAGGCCTTCCGACGAGGCCACCAACAACAATCGAAGTAAAATAAGAAGAAAGAAGGTCGTCGTGGTGAAGCCGAACAGGAATCAAGACGAAAACAAGAGCCAAGAAGAGGAGAACCATGAAGACGTCATCGGTTTGGATTTAATCGAAAAGAGTCAAAATGGTGGTCAGTAGATGATTAAAAGTGTGTGTATGTTCGAGTGAAGACTCGCACAAATCCGGTTACGCGTATTTGAGTCAAGGACGCGCGCAGCTTCCATCCTGTTCGGACTTCCGTATTCCTCGTCATACATTGTTGCTTGACAATGACGAAATACTCAATTACTTAATTTTTTTGAAAACAATTAAGTGGAGGATTTTTTTGCTACATTTAGGTAAATTGATATATTAAAAAAAGATCCACTTTTAAACTTCCATTCCATTAAATGTGCTTCACAACTACGACCTAATCTTCAGCATATCTTTAGCCAGCAGCATAGTTTGGTGGTTGCGTCAATTCTAACCACCGAGAGGTTGCTGGATTTCATCCGGTAGGTTGATCTCAATTGAAAAGAATTTATTCCGAGTATTATCTGTTGTGCTGTTGGTCAGACTTGGATATTTGTGACTTCACGTTGATCAATTTCCATCAGAGTTGATCTTAAGAATTGGTGTCAACTTTGATGAATTTTTTTGTCTATTTGACGCAACCACCATTGCTCGGTGGTTGCGTTAATGCTAAACAACAAGAGGTTACAGGGCTTAAGGGAGAATAATAATAATAATAATAAATAAGGGACTCCAAGTTGAAATATAAAATTTTGCCAATTTATCTTTATTTCAATGTTGAAACGGTTCCTCGTCAAATTGGAAAAACTATCACCACCATTTGAATATTTGAATAAAAATGTCACCACTATTTGAATATGATTACAAAATTTATAATGTATAAACGTGGCATTTAATTTTCTAGTTTAGAAAAATGCATGTATAAATGATTAAGTTGGCATGCATGAGTTGAAGAATGATCGAGTTGTCATCTTGTACATGTGCCGCTTAGATTGCTGTGGCGCTTTAAATGTTTTAAATCGCTCAACGAGTCTCATTTTACTGTGCCGCCTATCTCTCCTGACAACCAGATCCCACTAAGTTTCTTATCATAGTTTGCCAATTTTTCTGATTTTATTGATGAAGCGGTTCCTCATCAAATTGGCAAAAATCATCATACATACCTTCGACATCACCACTATTTGAATATGATTTCAAAAATTAATAATCTACATTTATACATAATATATGTATATAAGCTTAATACCATATATGTCGCTCATAGGCAACCCGATAACGGCATCATGGGAAAATATACAATCGGGTCTATGCCATCTTTCCCAAAAGTTCTAATAAATATGTAGCTTATCCCATTTCACTTATCCGAATTCATCTTTGATCTGTAACATACAGTAAATCGGAATCCAACCGGCAATTTTATTGACTTCTTAAGCAACGTTGTTATGAAATTTACATTATTTTTCACCACAATATAATTAATTTCATTTAAAAAAAAACGTTCCCACATACAGTGTTGGAAAAAAATTCAACACTTGTACATATTTTTCGCACAGAACTGCATTTTCTCGCCCACTTTTCCGCTAAATACGCACTTCACCAGATCGAACTTGAACTTAAATGGAGCAAGCTGTGCACTTGTAGCTGATATTTGCGTTTCGCGTGAATTATGCGACATTTATAAACGGCGGCACTCACTCGCCAGATGTTTCTTCGGATGCTAAAATAGATCCCGAACATATGTACGTATGTATCTACAATCCGAGCCATGTGTAGTTTTGGGTGCATTTAACGCGTTACTACACAAAGATAATGCGAATCTTATTTGCGTGCTTTGCGTGCCTGCGTGCGTTGTAAACAAAGCGTGAGTCGTCCTCAACATTTTATCACTTCGCCCACGCACCCTACCGACCATCAGCTTCCCCGAAACATAAATAAATTATGTATTTACACGTATATTTATATACACATCTATAAACTGCATTACACCCACTGCCATGACATCACGCGTGGCCTGTTTATTCGCGTCACAATCTGTCAAAAGTGCACGCATCGATCTGTTTTGTCTTGCGTTTGGAACGTAATTAAATTTTAGTTGAAACATGTATGCGTGTAATTTAGTAGATACTTCGTCTGGTTCTGTCTTGAGGCGAAGGTCGGAATCATTTTTGAGGTTGATGACATCGATGATGGCAAAATTAATGTATTTTTCACTTTCTTTCATTGTAAACGAATACCAATGATCTAAATATGCACATTCTGCGGTTTAAAGGATTTTGCCTTATACATATGTATGCTGTCTTGAATTATTTTCTTGATAATGATTGAATTTTATACAACGTCGCTCGAGTATATATGTGAGCCGTTATATTTAAAAATGACAGGTCCACTTTTTTCCTTTTTTAAGAAATATTTTGTAAAACATTAGAAATAATCTTAGGCGTTTAACAATATATAAAAATACACTCAGAGAAGTATGGAACCCTGTATGCTTGGCATAACGAGAAAAGCCAGGAAGTGGAATACGTGGGTGAAAAGTATGACAAGGGTAGTGAATGTAGTGGATAGAATGAAGAAATTGAAATGGCAATGGGCGGGCCACGTGGCTAGAAGAATGGACAAAAGAAGTGCTAGAATGGAAGGATAAAAGGAAGACTGCGGGGAAGATGGGTAGATGAGATTAGAAAAAATGTGTGGGGTGAGATGGATGTGAGTTGCGCAAAACAGAGACGAGAGGAAGCGTGTTGTTGAGGAGGCCTTCATCCAGCAGTGGATGGTGATGTAGTTGATGATGATGATGATGATATTCTTAAGAATTGCTGTCAACTTTGATGCAAGTTTTTTTTCTATTTGACGCAACCACCATTGCTCGGTGGTTGAATTAATGCTAAGCACCGAGAGGTCGCAGGATTTAGGAGAGAATAATCTGTAGGTCAGACTTGAGTATTTGTTACTCCAAGTCTATCATTTCCTATGAGAGTTTGCCAATTTGTCTGATTTCATTGTTGGAACGGTTCCTCCATCAAATTTCAAGCATTTCAAAAAATTTATAATCTATATATTTATATTCATATGTACAAGTTTAATACCATAAATTTCAAATGAAAATTAAAAAAAAAAAACTAGTAAAAAGAATATTTTTTGGGTGCTTTGTAGGGCAGACTGCAATTTCGACTATTCATTGCTCATTCCATTTGTGTGAACCCACCATTTAAGTCAATGATTTATGAAATGAATGGACCTAGACTGCAATTTTCAAAAAAATGGTGATTCCAGCATGCGCCAAAACGTTCAATTTCCAGTAAAGTCAAATTTATGTCTGAAATTGGTGCTATAAATGACAACTTGTCATGTATCCAATATTCAAAATTCATTGCTGAATTTGAGTTTTCAAGGTTGAAATTTATTATAGCACAGGATGTTTCAGATGAAATGTCACTACGTTTATGAAGTCTATACTTTTTTTTTTTTTTTAGAATTGCTCATGTTCTATTTTTTATTCTGTGTATAACTCTACGTAATGACAAAACGGTCCATAAACCCTTTTATTGTTTTAACATTGACAATGGAAGCCACATTTGTAATTTTGTCACAACGTAGATAACCTTTCTGTTATTGCTGCAATGGGTCGCTCGTTTGTTGCCTACTCACTTCCATTGGTTCTCAATTGAATAGTTTCCCTGCATTACTTTTAACTTCTCCACGTCTATATTTATTCCCTTGACTCTTCTTTGTGTCAACTCCCCTTCGCATTTCTTGCACAGAAATAGCCCAGCGTTTCGTTTAGTCAAATTTAATTCTAGTATGAACTCGCCGCATCCTTCCGTCGCTGATACCGTATATACTTCCTCTCGTCCCCCGGTTTGGTGGGTCTTATTTTAGTTTTGTAATGGTGATTACGCGTTTACAAAGCGATTTCTGATTTCTGTGTAGTTTGTTGACTGGTCGCTTTATCTGTAACGATTGCTTCATCGTCACCAGTACACAAGTCATTTCCTCGACAGACCACAAACGTTTCCTTTCTGCTTTCCAGAAACAATTACCGTTGCCTACCACCCATTCACGTAGTCGCGTCAGTCTTTTCGTTGTTTCTTAGTGAAACTGTCGTGTGTTTTCATTTTCGCACCGCCATGAAGCTAACTCGATTCGGAAAATTCAGTGCGTAAAAAGTCTTCACTCGTAATACACACTTTGAATAATACCGTTGTGTGACGGAAAACGTTTAATTTTTAAATATTTTTTGGATAGATTTTGAGTACGACGTTAGCTCTTTGGAAGAACACCATCAGGAGCACGAAGAAAAGGTTAAAACAGAAGACGAGGAAGAAAATAAAAACAACTTCGCACTGAAGGAAGTCGACACTACGACTATCATCTTCACGGATTCAGAATGCGAACCGGACAAAAAGAAAAAGAACAAACCTAAGCATAGGAAGACTATGTCAGTATCGAATACCATAGAATTAGTCAGAAGCATGGGAGATGAGTGGATAGAAGCAGCCAAACGAGAAATAGGCGAACATTCCAAAAAAAGAGAAAACTTAAAGAAGAAGAAAGAAGCCGGTGTAATTGATGCAAATCACGTCAACGATAAAAAGCACGATAAGAACCACTGCAATTCACCTGTTGAGCATAACGATAATGTAGTTTTACTATTATCGGACGCTACCATTACAGAAGCAGACGAGTTGGAAGTGGTTGAAACGTGCAACAAGATCTGCAAAAAGAAAGACACCAAAATCAAAGAAATGGCACCGAAAATCTGCAGCAGCCAAATTATGCACGCCCAGAAGATGGGCGTCAAAATGATAGCTAAAGCGTCTACTGTAGGAGCGCTAAACTTCATAAGAAGAAAGAGACCAGTTCCTATTGTGGGCATAGAGAATAGTGCTGTGGATCATATACTTCTTTCGACTGCTCTTTTCATCGATTCTGAAAGAACGCATTCCGACATGGTCCAAGTTCATCGTGAACCGTCGCTACCCAAGAAGCACGATGGTTCAGACGTTTCGATCAATTCGGGCGATGAGATTGATGGTGAGATATTTTACGATGCCAAAGCTACGGCTTCTCAAGAGGAGAGCGAAACTGCCGATGAGGAGCCTATAGTGAAAAAAACTTCAGCCAAAAGTGAGGCTAAAAAAGTGGCTAAACAATCATCCGACCCAAAAGTGTTAGGACTTAGATCTAGAAAAACTTTCGGCGGTTCTCTCAAGAGAACTGGTGGTGGTAGACGGAAAGTGAAAAGAAGGAGTTCGAATGAAGAAGCACCTCCTCTGCCTCCGAAAGGATTCGTACCTCCTCCTCCACCACCGAAGCCATCACATTGGCTATTCGGTAATTCCTTCAAAGGTATCAATCCCGTACCAAAAACCAAACACACCGCTTGCACACATATATGAGCCAAATTGTCTATTATTCATTCAATTTATTAATTTTGTTTTATTTTTTTCTTTATAGGAGATGGCAGACGAGACACAGACGACAGTGGAGCGGATTCTTCACATCACACAGACTCTTCACATCTCCTATTGGAACATTCCTTAGACATAGCAGACAATTCAAAACAGTCAGTATATTATACGTATATTCATACAACCTTTAATTTATTTAGAAAGATGTCTCTAAAAAGTTCCAAATTTATTTTCATATCTTTTGTAAATGCCTTGTAGTACTGATTCTATGAAACGACTCATTAATCTATTATTAACCTTGTCGTTAACTCTGCCAATTAAGATCTGGACCAGTGAATAATATACTCCATACAACGGTTCACTGATCTATTGGCATCGTTTGAACCGCCTCAAACTCACAATTGTTTTCTTTATGTGTGATTTCAGTTCTGTGAGACCCAGGCCAGTGACAAAAGCTGAAAGTTTCAGAGACAGAGCAGCCAAAGTACAAAGAACCAAAAGGAAAACCAGTGATCCAAATCAATTAACATCAGGCAACCCATTCAAGTAAGTTTATACCACCTTATAGTTATAACAAACTAGGGCGTAAAATCTGACAAAAATTTTCAAACGGTTCAAAACTTGGATAAATTACACATTTATTACAATACTTATAGAGACACCTATCGTTCGCCGTTCAAACTTTTCTTAATTAATTAAATTTTTATATAAATTATGTATTGTATGGAAATATATGTGTGGCTTATATTTCGAACCTTCAATCTATAGTCGAAGTTTCCCAAGTTAAGGCACACGTTGGGGATAATCGCCGATGGCATTAAGCTGAAACTTTACAGTTTCACATATCGCTACATAGGATGATATAACCCGCTCGTCACCCGCCCAGCAAAGGGCTGGCCCTTAATCAATAGTCAAACAAACCCTCTCGCGAAAAATGAACGTCACGGGAAGATACCTAAACCCCGTGCACGCCCACCCTTAACCCTCGATCGATGTCCCATTACAAAGGTGTTGCTCTCTCGATTCGCCGTGCACGAAAGACCCGGCCCTTTGTACGAAAAATGGACTCGTCATGGGATTGTTTCGGAGTCTGTGCTTGTATAATATGTAGTCTGTGCGTTGGACAGGAAACGATAGCGCGTGCTTGGTCCGGAAATAGCCGGGCGTTTTCCTACTCGAAATAGTCCTAAACGAAAGATTGACAATTTGTATGTTCTGGTTGTTACTAGTGCGTGTGAGATTCATTGCTCCAACACGTTGACTGCCGCAGGTCATTAATCAAAGAAAACGAAGAAAAAATTGTATACACAAATAAACTCACTTTTTCTCGCTCGAAAAAAGTGTCTACGTCGGAAACGTCGAATTGGATTATGGAAATAATTTTTTTTTTTTTTTTTTGTTCAATGACAAAATATTATATTCCCCTTCGCCAAAATAAATCCTCATGAATATGTCCCGAGCGTTATTTTGCGTCCTCCTTTCGATTTTACTTTCGACACTTCGAATAAAATGTCCTTTGTCGGAATATAATTATGTGGTGAGTTTTTTTTTTCTCCCCATCCAACGCTGCGGCAAAACCTATTGAACAAAAAATCAGTAATTTTTCAATATGAAATATGTATTTTTCAGATTTACTTTTGCAATTTTTATATAATATATTGAGATAAATGTGGGCGTATTTTTTTCTCAGGAAAATAAAATTGTATATACTATGTATGTAGAAGTGTGTATAAATCTACCATTATATGCATATACCTTGCGAATCATTATTGCCCTACAAATATTCACCCATGTTAATTTAGAGAAGCTTTTTTCTAAAATATATTATCATCATTATCATTCTCCATCCATTGCTAGATGAACTCTCATCCATCTTATCTCACACATTTTTCGAATTTCATCTACCCATCTCCCCTGTAGCCTAGCAACTTTTTACATTCTCTTTGGTACCATTCGAGCACTTCCATAATACATTATTCTAATTTCGTAACTCCATTTGTCGTACTTCATTATACCACCATTTTATTCCGTTTTCTATGTTGCCGAACATACAGCGTTCCATACTTATTTAAGTGCAATTTAATTTATGCAGCATTCTGGCATTCAATGCCTAACACCAATCTTTCGTTCCAATTTCGATCCATATTTGAGTCACTGTAGCTAAAAGAGGATCTGAGAACTTCATTTAAAGAATCACAGGCACAACTTATGTAAAGCCAACTTGTCATAACTGAGGTTTGACATGAACTCGTTAGTTCTTTCCTTGATTTATCTTCAAAAAACTTAAAATACCATATAAAATGGTTAGCGTGTAATGCTTTCAACTGAATGGTTACGGGTTCATTTTCTGGCGCGGTGCTACTTGCCAGACCTTGAATAGTGACTCCAGGTTGATCTTTTCCTATCAGAGTTTTCTAATTTATCTGATTCCATTGCAACGGTTCCCACAAATTAGCAACCTGTCATATTTTCTCTAAAATTCGAGTTGATAGCATCTCGAATTTGCCGATATATAAAATGCTATAAAATGTTCGTCAAATTTGTCCATAGATGTCTCTATGATACTCTGTAAAAATTGTTGTTTTGCTAAATATAATGGTAAATCTACAATATAATGTATATATATATATATATATATATATATATATATATATATATATATATATATATTATGTATTTCTATTACGCATAGATTAAATTTTACACGCCATATATTACAAGTAAATATAGTAAACGTTAAATTCACGTAAATGCTGGAACGGTTATTAAACGAATATACATCTGACATTTATCACGTACTACTATATTATATAATACAACTTTATGTGAACACACTGTAGTTAACGCGTTGAACTTTACTCATAACGCACGTTTAAAAGGTTAACTTTTTATATACATATAGTGTACACCATAATAATATATCGATGTATTCCATTTTTAAAATGCACATAATTCGATCGGGACTAGATAATATTATGTTACGTATAATATTTGTATATATGTATGTTACGTTCACGTGTACGGGATCAATATGAATCCCGCATAATCTCCCGTTTTAACCCTTGTCAACTTTGGCGTTAAAGTATTCGCCATTCATTGCCGCCTCATACATACAAAACCTATAAAAACACCCGCCTATCTACTGTGTGCGAATACACCCACTGGGTATTTTTGAACAGCCTGTACATGCGAGATAATTGAAGTTGATGTTAGTGCAAAATTTAGAGAAGTATGCATGTTTTATCACCCCTTTAACGGCCTTACGGCTCCCTTGGCGCATCACACCTTAACGACGTAATCCTGATAATACACCTAGCTTTTGTTCAATTCATAAATCACTAGCTTTAGGTAGAAGGCTTCACCCAAGTTAATATTTGAATGTATGTGAATTTCTACTATGCATATCCACTGTTTTAGATTTAATCAAATTTATCATACTATGTACATATCTCAAGGCACTCCAAATTAGACCGGCTTCGGAAGAGCTTTGGAGCCCTGATTCGAAGGGCTACCATACAAAATAGCTCGGGTGACGCCAAGTAATGCAATTAGTTAGTTTACAATATATTTGCAGTTTGGCTTAATGGTAGCGTATATATTTAGCTGACCACTAAGGTCGAAGGTTCGAGTCCACGTCAAACTGCTGGTTAGGTTTGGGGGTTTTGTGACTCCAAATCGATCGTTTCTCTATCAGAGTTTGCCAATTTTATCTGATCATTGTTGAAACGGTTCGTGAAAATTGGTATTAGATAATTTCCTGTTGTCACAAAATCTGTGTATCATTTGTAAAAATTATGCACAGTAATCTGAAATCTAACGTTATCTCTATAGACATCTCTATAATTTCGTGTTTATTATGTGTATAAAAATTGTAATAATAATTGTACACAAAAATCTAAAAATAATCCATAGATGTCTCTACGATTATTATTTCTGTACTGATTAATTGTTATATGCTATGTATTCTGATTGTATATGTATTATTTTATTTCTGACCGCTATCGTACACTCGTCGCATTGGAGCGATCTGTAATGACGAGTGTATATTGATTGTAACAATAAAATAAAACTGTCATATTTTCATCAAAAGACTCCCACACGTCGGTAAATATCTGGCTTCGCTGGGAAACACCGGCTATTATTTGATAAAATAAAATATAGCACAAGAAATGAGAAAATTTCTCATTCAAGTCGTACATGTTTTATCTGTTAGGGCTTTGTAATAATTTATTCGCCGAAATTTTTCTTTCTGAATATTCGATCACGCTCGAATTTGCTCGCTATCTGTACGTAATTTTCGCTTCGATAGACGTAACAATGCGTGCATTATAATGTAAGATACGTTTCGTTCGCTTCGTAGGCGATTTTTCCGGGAAAAATCGCGGAAAAGCTCCCTCCTCGCGAAGACGGCCGGTGCTTCGTTTCAAAACGCGCCGTGTGCTCTTGACGTCGATTAGTAGCGGTCTGAACGCGCAGGGATTGTCAACACGAGTCTAATTCTATATACGTATATGCATAAATACGTACTATATACATACAAACTAAGTCTTAATTCTACGTTAATTGTTTCGGCGAATTTTCCGCTCACTCGAGGATTTTCCCGCGTCCCGTTTCCGCTTGGTCTCATACGCAGAAAAGATACTCGCAGTAATGAGCTTACGATGCTTAAATTTCTGTAAGCTTCGCGTTATCGGATGATGGTGTTCATTTTCGACGGAGCTTTCTTTTTTTTTTTAAATGGACTTGGAAAATGAAATTTCTGCAGTTTCTATTTTTTGTACGTCGCTTTTTCGAGACTTACAGTACTATAATTATATTTATTTGTAAACGTTTTATTAAATTTATTTGAATAGTTTTATTTTATTTAAATTTATTTGAATATTCATTTGTTTTTTTTTTTGTTAAATTCAACGTCACGGATTCTACGAACCAAAACATACATACAAAGTCTCTTTCAAAATTATATATTATGTAGATGTAGATGTGGCGATAAATCTTTATTACGTCGGATTTCAATGATGCTAATTCTCTATAATACTAGTCAGGATTTTCTGATTTTTTTATCATTCTCTCTCAGTCTTCTTAATTTTATATTAATATCTACATGTATGTGCTGAAATTGTTTGAGGAAAAACCACTTCTCTTTTATATATAGCGTAAGAATTGCGAACGAATATAAAGTGGGAAATGATATTAATGGGGAATACCAGGGCTGTTCGGACTACTGCATGTCCGAACACACGGCTTCCTGCTTTTAAAAGGAGGAACAAATATTGGACTGTACACTCTCAAGCAGCGGCTCTTTGTGAACATTCTAAGGCGTTGAATAAATACTATGAAGCTACTTTGGCCTATCATTTGAATATCTAAACCCACATTTGGATATCTAATAATAATAAACGAAAGTATGTACCATAAAAATTGAAGGATGAGATGGACTCCAGGCATTCTATTCCCAGGATCAAAATTATTAAAAAAAAAAATAGCCTGCAGTATGGTTTAATGGTAGCGTGTATGTTTAGCACCAAGTAATCAGCGGGTTCGATCCGCCATACTGCTGGTTAGATTTGTGGGTATTTGTGACTCCAAATCGATCGTTTCTTACCAGATTTTGCCAATTTTATCTGATCATTGTTGAAACGGTTCCTCAAAATCGGCAAAAAATCATGTTTCCTGTTGTCACAAATCTTCTGTATTTATTGTGTGTATAATTTGTAAAAATTATGTACAAAATCTAAATCCACAGATGTATCAATTCTGTAATCAATTAATTAATTAATTGTTATTTCGTGTCTTCAGCTTCTGGAAATATAGTGATTTATGTAATAATAAAATGCTGCATTGTTTGTAATTAATTGTCCAGGAAGGTGTATTGGGGTCTTCCAGTCAAGCCTTCCTGGTATACATATCTGTAAAAATAAAAATAAAACGATCGAAAGACTATAGGAAATTTAGCTCAATCGTTTGCGAAGTGAAACATAGAAAAGCCTAGTGAAAATTAACATCCTTAGCATTATGGGAAAATGCAAATAAATCACCAAGCTTCCATAATCCTCTCTTCCAATACGTACGTACGTACAAACAAGCACATTAAACCGTAAATCAACCCGCATACAAACAATGCAATCAAATCCAAATCCCGAACAACACAACACCACCGTAAGTCATTCCCAGATGTAAATTTCAGATAACGAATGTGTTAACGATAAATCTCCGCATTTTCGACCCCTTCTACCGGAACACCTGAGCCTCGAGACGGGCCAAATAATTAATTCAAATACCGAGAACGTTTATAATTTCATTACGGAACGAAGAACGGAGTGTTTCGAGCACGCAACGTTGACCACCCCTGGGCCGAAACGTGTATGGGTGCCCTACAGCTTTCCCGGCGTCTGCGTCTTCAGTTATCGCGTCGCGTTTTCCAACCACGGACGTCCCGATTTCCCGGGAAAAATGTCCTGCATTCAAAACAACATACATATGAAATCGTCTATATAACATTCCAGTAATTTATATGTAAATTCAAATTGTGATCAATATATTTAAAAAAAAAAATAAAAAAAATCATATATAAATAAACGAAATATTCCATACAATATGTGATATTTCAAATATATTCTATATTTGTGTATTTTGGACGTGAGCTTTAACACACTGCATGCCGGTCTCACGGATTCAGGTCACAATCGTATTATTATTTCCTTGTTGTTTTTTCATCTTTCGCGTGACAATTCATTCATGTTGAATTTCTCCCTCTCTCTCGTTTCAACTCTGCGGAATCATGCTTTTGCGAATATTTTTTTGGCATAGCAGTGTACATATTTAAAGGTTTGTTTTCATGCACGCATTTTCGTGTCATAACACATTTTCAACGGGGTTTATCTCGATGCGAGATTGCCAACGACGTGTATAAATAAATGAGCAACTCCAAAATGTTGCGAAAATTTGTCTATACTTACGTGGGTATGTATGCATCTACCATTTGCGAAATGTATGAAAGGTTTGTCAATGTTTCAATGATCGCTGTGAGTCATAATCAGTGATGATTGCACGGCGAGACATGTTTATATCAAAAAACCAATGTGCCAGTTATTGTTATCAAATTCTCCCACACATATTCCAATTGATGTATATTATTTTGTGTGAATCAACAGTGGATTCCATTTAATAAGAACACGTCAATAACTTTTTATATGATTGTGTTTTTCATACTTTATAAATTAGCTTGAAATTTATTTAAGTTTATTTGTATATATTTAGTATACTTATCACATGCTACATTAAATTAGACCGATTTTGGAAGGGCTCGGAACCCCGAATTGATGGACTCCCATACAAAACTCTCGGGTTTTGCAAATTTGTTTTCCCACTTTGCAATTTTACAATTTTCAATATATTAGAACTGCAAAATTTGTTTCGAAGGGTCCTTATAAAAAGCCGAAGGTCTCCGTGTGCCCGAAATATCCGGCTTGTATTGAAATAAATTTTTATATATGTATGCGGTTGTTCCAATTATGAGAAGCTTTACTCAAATAGTTTCAAGAATTTTTCGGACTAACCCAATTGAGAGATGACCCAATTATTTTTTTTGCAATCAATCAATGGATGCTTATCAAATTTTAATATTAAACTGGATTGTGGAAATTTCTGTCCACTGAAATTTAGTCTGAACGATCTTAATTTGCTTGAGGAATTTATTTCATGTTTTATTATTTGATGATTTATTATTTGAAAATGTATAATATCAAAGAATATATACTCCACTTACCCATCGTATTACTCGAGTGTTCCTGTGGTGCTGGCAAGATTTTAACGTTGAAATATCTCGTCAGAATGTGCTGATACTATCTGACTCAATTTATGAGATCCATTCATCTACTTCTCACAAATTCTTTGTGTAACGGTTTTTCCTTTCTTTCGCGTATAAATTACTACAGAAATCCACTGGAGAGTAACCTTTTTCAGACACTTGAACCACTTCAATTGGTTGATTAGACGAAATCTAAGTTATGATATTACCCCACTTATCCACCAACTACTTCAACCATATCTATATTATTGAACTCCATTGATCTATGTCTGTATATGCAGAGTATTAATAAAAATTTGTTTGTTTATTCATTCACTTGCAAATCCACACCGAACTACATATACTATCTAATGGTAGTATAGCTCGGTGTTTGCGTCAATGCTAACCACCGAGAGGTTCCCGGGTCCAAGCCTTGGGCTTAACTCGATTGAAAATAATTTATTCCGAATATTGTCTGTAGTGCTGCTGGTCAAACTTGGATATTTGTGACTCCAATACGATCGTTTCCCATCAGATTTTATTTATCTAATTTCCCAATTTATCTAATTTCATTGTTGAAACGGTTCCTCGACAAACCGGAAAAAAGAAAACTCGCTATTTGAATATGATTTCAAAATTTATAATGTACTAGCTGAACCCGGCATGCGTTCCAACGCCACAATAACGCATGCAATTCCCGTTCCCGACCCCTTTCTCGTTCCCGTTTCCGTTCTCGTTCCCGTTCCCGTTCCATTTTGTTAGAAAAACGCAGGCAGCGAACTCGTTGGTCGCGACGCGAAAACATTTGAAATTATAGCGTTGCAATGACACTCATTCCCGTTTTTCCCGTTTCCGTTCCCATTTTTGGGTGATTTTTTTTTTGACATTGATCTTCCCGGACATGCATACAACAAATCCTGAAAGTTCCATCGTAATCGGTTCAGTGGTTTAGGAGCCTATTCAAGACACACACACAGACATTAAATTTTATATACATATATAGACTAATTGTTTTACCCGGCTTCGCTCAGTATTTGTAATATAGACAGCTGAAACATGGCGAATCTAATAGTAAATATTCATTTGTTTTTTTATTAATTTATTTGAATCGAAAAAAAAAAATTTAACCATATCGAATCGTCGTCATAGAAACCTTGATTTGTTATTCGATTACCAAAAAACCTTACATACATACATACATACAAAGTCTCTTTCGAAATTATATATTAGATACATGTGATTTAGTTTTCTAGTCTAGAAGAATGCATGTATGAATGATTCGATTGGCATGCATGAGTTGAAGAATGGTCAAATTGTCATCTTGTACATGTGATGCTTAACGAACGCTTAGATCGCTGTGGCGCTCCGCCGAGTAAACTGTTTTAAACCGCTCAACGTGTCTCTTTTTGCTATACCGCCTATCTTTCCTGACAACCAGATCCTACTAAGTGGATAGTTTCTTATCGGAATTTTCCAATTTATCTCAAGCGGTTGAAGCGGTTCTTCATCAAAAATCATCCTACCGACTATATCAACACTATTTGAATATGATTTCAAAATTGTATGATCTATAAATTTATATACGTACAAGTTTAACACCATAGATGTCGCTCAACGGCAACCCGTAATGGTATCTTGACGTTTTTTAAAAAATATTAAAATAAATCTACTCGAGCAACGCTGAGCAATTAGGCTTTTAAAATAAAATATTGGTTTTCAGCTTAGTTATATATGTATGTATGTATATTTAGACCAAATTTCCATTTTTCCCCCTTTGACCTCATATTCATACATATGTATACGTTTGTTCAAATATAATATTGCACACACGCTAGAAAGATCGGTATAAAAAAATATCACTTTAAGCCGGAAAATGAAAAGTTTCCCCCGAAAAGAAAAACAAATAATGGAAAAAGAGTAAAGGGAACGTCTATGTTTCATCAAGCGTGAGTAATCGAGGCATGCCTTGAGCGATGTCGTTATTATATCGCATTTTTTTCACACACGCTAGAAATAAGGAAGTTTTCCATTCGGAAAATTTTCTTTTTTTTTTTTAACAAAAAAAACTAAAAATTTCCCACCAACTGAATGCGATAATTCGCCCGTCTAAATTTTTCATCCGCGGTGAGCTTTTAAGCTCATCTTTATTCAAGCAGCCTCCCTTATCTCTCTCTCTACGCTTATCCGTTGTTTCAATTCATCGGCGACACGAAACTTTCAGACCAATTTCAAAACTCGCTCACTTTCGGAAGAGATCGAGAGGCGAGGCCTTAATAACCGTGGTGGGGATACTATCGACCCGGCCATAAATTTTAATCAATGAATCAAAAGTATATATCACATATACACACATACAAGTATATGACCCATTTGGGATGAAATAATTCAATTATTATTCTGTTTTGCGACTTACATAATTTTTCCTTGTTAAAAGTTAGTTGAAATTATGTAAGCTTGCTAATTAATGAATCGCTGTAAATCAAATATCCAAAAGTTTGTCTTCGCCGTTATATTTGCAGGAGTTTATATTAAAAATTCCATCTACAGCCCATTATTTTGTGTTAAAAATAGCTTACAAATTAACTTCCATAGATTTTATGATACACTTTTAGGAATTAAATTTATTTTTGATATTTACATACATAATAATGTGTATAATAATAATAACGACAACAATGTATAAGACATATTGTTTCAGTTGCCCTATACACCCCCTTATTTAAAGGGTTTTATATTAGTTTCACTTCGTTCGTTCGTAAGACAAACCTTCCCAAACTTTTCCGATCGCTTTAAAACTTTGCTAACTTGCGAGTTTTGGATAGAAATTTTAATTGTTTCGCTCAAGTCGTTAGAAAAATTTAATCAGGCAGCCGAGTGTTCGGACATGCAGTAGTCGGAACAGGCCCGGCATACCCCACAAACTAGGAATTCCCCACAAACTATAATTTTTCCACAAACGTTATTCCCTAAACACTCGACTTTAGAAATACTCGTCTAGAATTCTTACTTTACAAAAGTAAATTAAAATCGTCTTATTTTCGTAAATTATTTCTTAAAATTGATTTTGTAGATTTCAATCAAAATTGAAACTAATTAAAAAAAAAACACATATCTCCGAATCTCGAGCCAATCAACATACTGGGCATAGATCTATAAGAAAAGTCATATCTCGTCTCTGAACCATTTTTCGTGTGGAACAGTGTTATATATGAATTTGATTAGCTAATTTATCAGTTTGGTCAGTAAATTAAAATCATCATAATGTCCATACTATAAAATTGAAAAATCACTCATATGTTTTCAGCTTCACAGATGCTTTTCATCAAGCATAATATATGTGTCGTATGTACATATGTAACTTCATGTCAAATTACGTACCAATTATCAAAATAAACTGACCATTTGTTACAATTACTGCCCTTGGGACATCGTTTAGTACAAAATCAATACTGTGTATGTAATTTACATTACGACGTAATTTAACATACATATAATCAATTATGAGCGGTCGCAGATAAAAGTGGCAGCGATGAAAAATGGACTTGTTCCAGCCGCAAAAGAAACTGCCCACAGAGGTATTCCATCGTGCGTATAAATAATGATGATTTAATATTATTAATGCGTTCGAAAATAAATATTTATCGCGCGAAATGAAATGTTCGCATTACCGATTGCTGTTTATTATTGCTCGCGCTCACGCCCGCCATTCTCTCCGTAAATAATTCGTCCACACTTGTTTTTATGATCATTCGGTGTCGATCGTTAAAACTGGACCCATTTTCAAAAAAATACATATGTACATATATATATATATATATATATATATATATATATATATATATATATATATATATATATATATATATATATATATATATATATATATATATATATGATGAACCGTCCGCAGGGGTCGTGTACCTTTGTCGAGGGGTTGGGGAGACTTGTTATGGGATAGGATTTGATCGATGGTCCGGTCCGACAGAATTTTGCTCGTCGCTTTCAGTACAAGGGTCATCGCACTACGTACAGCGATGTGTGCAGGTTTTTGCATGGAATTGAAGTGTCATATTTAGCGAGGAATCAATCTGAGCTTTAATGGTTGGCGCTGTTATCTTTCCCTCGCCTTGTGTTTGTTTTGCTCGCCTGCGTCTCTGACTTTTCCTCCTTGTCCTTAATTAATTTTCCGTTCTTTCAGAGTGTTTATTTTAGTAATTATGTTTTTTTTATACTTCGTATTTTATTTTCCAGCGTTGTTGTGAGTATTTTTATTTTGATAAGGGTCGCTTTTTGTGTGTGCTTGAAAAGGAGGAATAAATTTTGTGGAAATATAATTACGACGATTCTGGAGATGTTCATGCGGTTTCGTTATAACGAGATGCTGTATACATTTTGAAAACTGTTTTTCGCTCGCAATGAGGGTATTACATAATGACTTCAAAATTTTTGAACTGTAGAACCGAACCGAACCAATTTCGTTTGTATTGTATTACAAGCTTTTATACTTTCACATATACGTTTTTAATTCACTAATAAATTAAATATAGTAATATATATGTAGTTGAAATTCGTGGCCCAACTATGAAAGTGTTTTGGCTAAATCATAATGCTCGAGATTTTTTACGAAGGCCCATTCCCACTCCTCGAAAACCTCTGATGATGACTAAAGAGCGGACCAACTTTGCGCCGTTCTTCGTTCATTGTTCGCCGTGCTTTGTTCATTTGTATGGTGAACCTTTTTTTATGCTCTCTAGCTTTGTAGTTCGCCCTGTTTCCTGGAAAAACACGCTTCCGGTCCTACCTCTAATGATGCCCTCTACCTGCACTATCGCATAGTAATCTAAAGGCGCATAAAACACACTGAATCGTACAGTACGGCTTGTGAGTATGATGAGTAGAGGTAGGATAGTCACAGTGCTATCCATTGTTCGGCAAACCTTTAACAATGCATTTACAACCTTTGAACAATACACGGCCCCCTCAGACTCCGGTGACTAATGATGAGCGTATCCTCATATCATTGATAATTCGTACGACCCTTTTCGACAAGCTTCTCTTACATTTCTTCAAAATTATCGTTATCGATCAATGTCAATGCAAGGATAAAATATCACCGAAAACACTCCAGGAGGTGAGTTTTGGCCTTGTTTCCATAGCCCAAATCAAGCGTGCTAGTGCTTTTTTACGTATTCAAAACTATTTAAAAAAGAAAAGTTATAGGGGTTTGAATAATTAAAATCTGACATAGCGAGAGGGTGGCGAGAATGGAAAAAAACGATCGGAACAGTGTGGATAAATCCGGCACGTAGACGTCACCAACAACGATAATGGAGTATTTTCAAACGTGTCTATTACGATTATTTTTCACCATCGTAATGGCGGATTTGATTTTCACATATATTGATGATCAAACCGAGCAACATGGCAAAGTTTGAAAACGATCGGATAAGAACCTAAATTTCGTCAGACGAAAAAATCGAAAGCGAAATAAGAAGAAGCTAGTATAAACTAGTAATAAAAAAAACGTGCCGCGTACTAATGTGTCTGCGCCCTAATTTAGGCCGTAAATGAGTTTTGGAAAGAGTCCATCCGAGCAACGCCGGGTAGTTTCACCAACTATTTGTAGCTATTTGACGGCCTCGTACCAATTCAACGTCCTTCCTCTTATCAATCATTCACTGCCCTTCCAATTAATACACCCGTTTGGATAAGCTGCACCATGAACTACCCTAAGTAGTACCTTTTGAACGAAACCCTTAAACTTAGAGCGCACTATTCGCCTCGAAACGAGGCAATTCTCGCAGACAAAAGGTCAACATTATCCATTTTGCTTTGTTCGAAACAGTCAGCCATCTTGAGAGGGTTCGCTTTTTTTTGTGTCGTTAGCTCTTTCAAAGTGCTCTTTCCACCATAATTGCTATTGAATTAAGTAACCCCATTCAAAGGTCGCCTTTTTTGCACGTCAGCTATTTCGCTAATAAACAAACCCCTCAACGACCCTCCTCCCACATAGTTTGCGAGACATCTCGAACTTGGCCATCGCAAAAACCCACACACGTGTCTCTCTGATGGAGTGGCACGTCCGCCCATCGACCCCCGTTAGCACTTAACCCCATCCCGATCGGAATAATTCAATTTCGACTGCTATCATTGTATTATAGTTTGCCGCCAAAACGGGGCCGTTACTTTGTATCCATTTGCATCTATTTTGGCTAATGTCAGACCAGATGGCGAACCCCTCGGCCTGGGTATGCTCCATAGCGAAATTAAGCTCGTCGATATATTTCGCAGAGGTTAAACGGTTTCGATGCTTTTCAAACCTTTTTTTTTTCAATACACACACTTTCGAGCTTCTACTTCTTCTATATAACCTACTATCAGTTATTTCATTTTAATTTTTACATATATACCAGGAAGGCCTTACAGGTAAACCCCAATGCGCAATTACAAACAATGCAGCATTTTTATTTCACAAGTCGTTGAATTACGAGACACTGAAAAACTCGCAAATTAACGACACATCTATTAATTGTACATTTATCGTACTCAAATAGTAGTGACATAGTAGGTAGGAAAGATTTTCAGCCAATTTTAAACGGGAACCGTTTCAATATTATACATAGATACTATTCAAGTATAGATACTATACTATTCGGCAGCAGTATATTTTATTTTTATTTTATTTTATTTTTATTTTACATATATACCAGGAAGGCCTTACAGGTAAATCCCAATGCGCCTTCCTGGCCAATTACAAATACAAATGCAGCATTTTTTTTTATTATAAGTCGTTGAATTGCGAGACACTGAAAAAACTCGCAAATTAACGAGACATCTATGAATTGTACATAAATTTAAATTGTACATCCATCAAATTTCAAATTGTGGTGACATAGTAGGTAGGAAGGATTTTTAGCCAATTTTTTTTCCGGGAACCGTTTCAACAATGAAATCAGAGAAAATTGGCAAACTCTAATAGGAAACGATCAACCTGGAGTCACAAATCCAGGTCTGACCAACAGCATACTCTGAAAAATTCATTTTCATTCAGGGATAGAACCCGGCACCTTCTTGACGGTAAGCAGAAGCTTAACGTCCGAGCTATGCTGCTGGCTATGTAGATATATGTAGATACTATGCAAGAAGTACCCAATTCGAACTCAACCGTATGTAACAGCTTTTAGATTCATTTTGAAACATCTACTAGGTGCTACTTTAGTATGCGGTCTACCTTTGAATCGCAGTCGACTATATATTTTTTATTTGTATCGTAGCAACGACCTGTTTACTATAATTTTTGTTTTTTCTTGCCGCCCCATAATGTATTCGAAGCATTTCTATCAAAATATCGTCAGCAGCGAAGAAAATACCGACCTTAACAACCTAATCTTAAATGAATAGGGCCAACCCTAACTCAACCTAACCTAACCCTTAAATAAATAGGTGTTGGCTGCTAAGATGTATATTTTACATATTTATTTATTTTATTACATTTTATACCAGGAAAGCCTTACAGGTAAACCCCAATGCGCCTTCCTGGCCAATTAAAAACAATGCAGCATTTTTTTCATTAAAAACAATGCAGCAAGTCGTTGAATTACGAGACACTGATAAACTCGAATTTTGCGAGATACGGGACATTTTGCCAATTTGTTGGAACTATTTATGGAAAAATGGGCAAATTCTGATAGGAAACGATAGACCTGGAGTCATATATCCAATGTCTGGCCAGCAGCACCGGGCCAGGGATTGAATCTGTGACCACTCAGTTGAAATCATTACACGCTAACCACTGATCTATGCTCCTAGTTTATGTAATTATAATATACTAGTTATTTTGCCCGGCTTCGCTTAGTATTTGTAATATAAACAGCGTAAACATGGCGAATCTAATAGTAAATATTCATTTTTGTTATTAAATTTATTTGAATCGAAAAAAATTAATAATCAACCAATCGAATCGTCATCATAAAAACTTTGATTTGTTTTCGATTTCCAACCAAAAATACTTAAAAACTTACATACAAAGTCTCTTTCGAAATTACATATATATTAGATATGTAATTGTACTTTGATATTTGAATACTGAGTACGTGCCCCAGCCAGCTTGATTCTTTCAATCAAATGTTTAATTGTATACATATAAACTGTAAACACGTCAATAGCTTCTTGACATGTTTAGTTTTTACTTTTCAACTAAAAGTTTCTGGAATCAATTCCTGATGTCAAA
This sequence comes from Arctopsyche grandis, assembly GCF_051622035.1. Lineage (NCBI taxonomy): Eukaryota > Metazoa > Arthropoda > Insecta > Trichoptera > Hydropsychidae > Arctopsyche > Arctopsyche grandis. The sequence goes on from NC_135357.1 coordinate 30,146,372, forward strand.
ATTACATATATTTTCTATTGTTATGTCAGATTTTGGGTCAACTATTTAATATGATATGAAAAATGAAACTGGCACTATTTCAAATGATGATTCCATACAAAATTGAAATAATTATACTAAACGTTTCTGAACACAATGAAAAACCGATATATGCAAGTATCAAATTAGCACCCTTTCAAGCATTTTGGACAGTTTTCGTTGATATAGGACCGCATATGCTCCAGATTGGGGACAACAGATCTGAGATGGTTGGTTTACATAGAAGCGAACGTAAAATTTTCCACATTCGAACGGCTGTCAGTCGCATGTGCGAATTGATCTGGCGTTAATTTAGGAAGTAGCTCGTTATGTCGACGTTCAACCATAATACATTGCATTGCACTAATTTTTCAGTTCCTCAAATGTGTTTTAATTTCGGCGTAACATACGCAGTTACGCTGCAACAGTTCAACACCCTGGGAGCGTTCGAAATTAATGTGTTGCGGCTGTGTAAACCTATCTAAACATGCCAATCTATGTAGACGACTGATCGTATAGTATTCTAGTGCCACGAGCTATGAGAATACCATTATCTTTAAATCATTCAATAGTCCATGTAAGGCGATGACGCTGATAACCAATATCATAAGACGGCGAATGATCATGATAAAACTATCTAATTTAGTACTGTTGCGTAGGGGTGGGTTCAGGATCCAAATGAAAGGCCAAAGTCGCTTCACAGCATTTATTCAACGATTCAAAAGGTCCACACGGATCCACCGCTCACTCCAGAATACTTGATCTATCGTGTGTACCTCCTTATTTATTTTTATTTATTTAGTTTTATTGTTACAAATCAATATACACTCGTCATTACAGATTTGCTCCAATGCGACGGGTGTGCGTTAACGAAATACAGAATACATAAACAATCAGAAATACAGTAATACATATACAATCAGAATATATAGCATATAACAATTAATCAGAAATAATTATCATAGAGACATCTATGGATTATTTTTAGATTTTTTGTGTACAATTTTTATACATATAATAAATACGAAATTATAGAGATGTCTATAGATATATCCAAAGATTTCAGATTACTGTGCATAATTATTACAAATTATACGCAGGCAGATTTTTGTGACAACAGGATATACATCTAATACCAATTTTCAGGAACCGTTTCAGCAATGATCAGATAAAATTGGCAAACTCTGATAGAGAAACGATCGATTTGGAGTCACAAAACCCCCAAATCTAACCAGCAGATGGTGAGGACTCGAACCTTTGACCTCAGTGGTGCTAAATATATACGCTACCACTAAGCCAAACTGCTGGCTATAAAGGACAAGTTGCACAGCATAGCATCCCCGATCCGTTGGCGTGTCTATTTTATAGGCACGTAGGTCTACCCGCACTCGCTCCGTTCTGTGAGAACCACAGCGTATCCTTTGTTCGGACACTTACTGAGTCCCGTTAGCCTAATCCGGGGTCTCTAGTATTACTCTCTCCCATGTTCCCACGTTACAATACTATTCTTCTAACTGACTGTCGACTATCAACATCAGTATAATTTTTTTTCGTGATAAGAACATCTCAATTTGTACTGCTAAAATATTTGATCCAATTGAAGAAGTGTCAATTCTGAACTTCGGCATTGATGAGTTGCGATTTATCTTATTTTAACAACTTATCGAATTGATTTAGCGCTCGTACACTTTATTACAATCGTCCAAGTAACAAACTAAAAGGTAATTGACTCTTCAATTACCTATTGAATAATAGACCGGACTTTTTTGTAACCACTTTTTATCGACAGTAATATTTATACGTTTTTTATCTTTGATCTTAAATTTCATTTCCTAAAATAAATTGCCCTACCACACTTGGACGTAAAATCTCTAGCAACATTATAAATACTATAGGCAACGATCGATAAATGATGGATCATTCTATTTATTTTATGTTCATATTATATGTGCTATGACAGGAATTACCCCCAAGGCGACACACATGACTAGATTATTTTTGTACATATGTAGAATACAATAGAGACATCTATGGACAGTTAACAACTTTTTTGATACACATCAAATTCGCAAGAAATACATTATGTATGTAGTTAACATTTATAAGATTCAACAAATTCGAGATGCTAATTTCTCGAATTTGTGATAAAATGATAGGAGCATACCAATTTATTGTATCCACCACAACAATTAAGCAGAAATACTTCAAATCATACAGCCTATTATTCTTTTCAATCGAGGTCTAATCCGGACTCGAACCCGAGACCCCTCAGTCGTTAGAATTTACTCTTACCGCCGAGCTCTGGCTATATAACCAGCGGCGTGGTCTGGTGGTTAGCAAATTATGCCTTCGAGCAGTGTGGTCACGGGTTCGCGTCCCGCTAGAGCTCCGCTGCTGGCCAGACCTTGGTTTGTGACTCCAGGTCGATCGTTTCTTATCGGAGTTTGCAAATTTTCATTCAAATGGTTCCTGTTTAAATTGCCATCTCCTTTCCTATACCTCTTGCTAATCTCAAGTTATACAGCGACTTGAGGTTCGCCAATTTAATTATAAAAAATGATGCAAACATTTCTCATTGTATTAAATGCTTATGTATATTGATTGTATTGTATAAGTGTACTCGTCACTTTGGAGCGATCTGTAAAGGCCGATCGTTTCTTATCAGAGTTTGTGTCGATTTTTCTGATTTTCATTGATACGGTTCCTGTAAAATTGGCATCTCTCTTGCTAATCTCTAGTCATTCAGTTGATTATAAAAATGCTGCAAAAATTTCTCCATAGCTGTCACTGTGGAGTTCGTATGAATTCGCATTGTATAATATGCTTATTTGTATTGATTGTATTGTATCTGTTTAAGTTCACTCGTCGCTTTTAGAGCGATCTGTAAACGCGAGTTTTCATGTTCTATGAAATGAAATAAAATATAATTGGTAACCTGTCATGCGACGGTTGATGCCTGCTTAACTTGCACGAATTTTAGACTTGTATTATATCTATACATAGATATATTGAATACTAGTAGTTTTACCCGGCTTCGCTCGGTATTTGTTATATAAACCGCTTAAACATGACTAATCTAATAGTAAACATTTTATTAAATTTATTTAAATAGTTTTATTTTATATAAATTTATTTGAATACTCGTTTGTTTTTTTTTTATTAAATTGACTCTCACGAACAAACAAACATATATACCAAGTCTCTTTCGAAATTATATGTATACCAGAATCCGGTGCCTGCGTCCCCGGAGACTTCGAATCCTTTGAATCGAAAAAAAATAAATCGAATGTGTTGTCTACGAACCAACCAACCGAGGTTACACATATGCAAAGTCTCTTTCGACATTTTACATATATTAGATGAAACGAATATTCAGTTCAAACAAAAAATACATATTAATCTGAACTGATTTCAAAAAGACGTGGGTAGCTTTTCACAATGCCGGAAAAATTGGGCTAGAAACATTTTCGAACACAAATTTGACCTCCATTTCACTTGAGCGGGAACTGAAAGCACGTGAAAGCTTTTGCACTCGAGGGTTTTCCCTGCACTTTCGACGCGATCTGCGCAGCTGGGCTCCAGCGCGGAAAATTTTGCACATCCACTGGACTCGATGTATGAACCGTCGTACGTCAATGTCCATCAATATAAATATACATACACTTCATTAGCAGACGGCTTGCCAAGTTTTCGCCTGGTACTGGTGTTTTGCATGAACGACGTTGTAACGCTCGTTTTTAGATTGGGAAAGTGTGGAAAATTTCGCACAAAATTCATCTCCCGTTCGCTCCTCTTTGTCTACCCGAACATTTCAAAACACATTTTGTATATACATACATAGGTATACAAAATGTGTATTGAAAACGTTCGAATAAAACCTTCGACTCGATAAATGTGTCACTTTCTTTGCTTTAAACGGGAAATTGAACTGCCACAGTCGGATGATTTATGTATATCTTTAAACTTACCCTGTGCAGGAAAACTCGCAGTTTTCCAATCGAATGAATTCACAGTACGTATTCCGATAAGTAACTTAGTTTTATGTTGTATGTAAGTTATAGTGCAGATTAGCAGGGGTATGTTGTGTTTACTTATTCAAATGAAAAGTTGACGTTTATGTACGTTTAATTTTAGATTCTTAATTGAAATTTCCGCATCACTGGGCCTCTCCCGTGCTCTCTAGCATATGTGCATGTATGTATGTTTACTCTCAATATCGACAGTGATCACTCCATTCATGGTCTATAATTAAAATTCCGTTGTCTTTGTTTCTTTTTTGTTTTTTTTGTTTTTCGAAATAGACTCGCTTTTCTCCTTTCGAGATCAATACGCCGCTCGGAACCTCTCTCGATGAATCTGTTTGTGTGTTTTACTTTTGAACGTTTCAAGTCAGTCGTAAATATTTGTAATGTGTTGTAAATATTACGTCTATTACTTTTGAAGTTCGATATACTAGTGGTATTTGTATTAAACAGAACATTCCGCGTAGAATATCTATGTATATAGAAACATTTTATTTTAAATGGTCGTTTCGTCCTGAAGATATTTTCTTAATGCTTATTAAACTAATGCGTCAATAAATAATCCCTTTTATTAAAGCTCACCCCCACTCCTTGGAATAGATGCGCATAAGTAGCTCTCAGTATACAATCAACGCGTGCGCATCTTTGTCATAGAGTGGGGGTGGGCCTTTGTAAATGCTGTAAATTATATACCAAATAAATCAATCTTGTGAATAGTGAACTTATTCTTTTTCATAATCGGAGACACTCACAGTATCTGTATATATTTATATATTTTTAAATATAAAGGTTTTTCGAATTGACAACACTTTTTCCAGCGATAGCTGATTTGTGCTTAGTTTGGTTTGCCATGTAACCATAATTAGACTTTCACCAGAATATTTTGAAAATGGTGGTTCAGTTCGCAAAACTTACCGTACTCTAGATCCAATTTTTTCGTGAATTTGCCTCCAAGATCGTGTGATGATTTGAACTATATTCATATTAGCGCAACACTTAACGGCAACTGCACATAACCATCAAAGTATTCTTTGATACACTCGGACCTCGATTGAAAAGAAATTATTCCGAGTATAATAATCTTGGTTATTTGTGACTCCAAGTCGATCGTTTCCAATCAGAGTTTGCCAGTTTATCTGATTTCATTGTTGAACCGGTTCCTCCATCAAATTGGCAAAAACCATCCTACACACTATGTATATCACCACTATTTGAAAATAATTTCAATAAATGTATTATCTATAACATACATTTTATATGTCTCGCTTATTTTCTTATATACATATATATAATTTTTATATTATGCTTATACGTACATATGTCTGGTCACAGAGACGCATTGAGTATTCTGTAATGTCACTGTGACTAATATGTAAATAATTAAAAATATAGATATATATGAATGCATGAATGCGCATGCGCATATACAGATAAATGTAATAATAATAGAAGGGCCCTTACGACTAAATAATTGCTGTCAATATTACGCGGCACACACATGCATTGTGCAATTTTTACTGATGCTTGCCCATCTTGCGAGTAATATAAACAAACAGAGAAGTTTTTATCGGACATATGTACGTCGAGCACCAAGCATCAAATACGACTGATGCTAAAATTATTTAGGATTGTCTGTGGACAATCGTCACTTGACAACAATATGATGCCTAAAGCCACTTCTATTAATATAACATTTATATATAATGTAACATAGAATACTTTCCATATTTGTAGTTTATGTGCTGTGCTAATATGAATAGACCTTAATACACTTATTACACAATTTTTCAATAAAAATGTCAAATTCGCTATAGCTATAAATTACCCATAATCCAATTCGATTAAAAGACTCGCATACAGTTTCTATCACATTGTTTTCTGTCAAGTCAAGTATAAGGTTTCTTAGGTGGAAAATTTTTCCACTATTCACTGTTCAAACACAATTAACTCCAGTGTTTATGTGGAACTTTCCATTAATCATAATTACCAAGAGGGCGACTCGATCACGATCAGGCTATTATCTACAAACAGCATACAAATAATATATATCACAATAACAGTTCACATTTGAAACTTCTCCGTCAACCATATCAGATCGGACAGAAAAATTGCATTTGTAAGGTTTCATCCTTGTATGTATGTATGTATGTATGTATAGCAACCTCGTACTACCATCGATTTGGTGTTCCATTTTTACAATGTATTATGTAATGATACAACGTCGTTCGTCACCTGTGACGTAATCACACCACCTGCAGGAACGGCCGATCGGTAAAACTGGGCCGTCCATCACGGCTCAATTGCACTTCCAGTCAATTACCCTTAATTAGAGAACGATCGTGTCAACTTTGCTCTGAAGTGTCCGGGTGTGGACGCACCCCCAACTGGGTCAGAATAGGTCAACCGATGTTTACTTCTACCGAACGTCTTTCCGTCTTCGATTCTCCGTCGTGTGCCCGTCGACTCGTGACGCCTTTCAAAGCTTCTCTGAATGATTTTACAGTGTTGAGTGTTTGAGCTAGTGTTGAAAAATGTCAGATTTTACGCCCAAAGTTCATAGAAATATTTCGCTGCCGGCCGGTACGCATCAGCCGGAAGTCATCAGAAGGACTTATTCCGAAAGGTAGCATGAAATATTTCTTTCTTGATGCTATATTTTTAATTGTATTATGATTGTATTAAATTTTTGTCTCGCTTTGTAGTGATGCTGAAGGTACGGGAATACTCGGAGCGCCGTCTGGAGGTTCCAGTAGTTCCAGTTTATCGTCTCGGAGTAATGAAAGTGCAGGACCCATTGATAATCATGGTTCGTTTGTTGATTCATTTTATTCTACTCTTATAATTGAATGATGTATTTGTTTTGATTTGATTTGTTTTTCATTATAGATTCTCATTTGGAAGCATCCGAAGAGGAAGAGAGTGCCGAGCCTTGGTCGACGAAAGCGCCAGCTGAAATATTAGTTTCTATGACGCCTAAAGCTCGCAAAAGACAAGATTTAATTCATGGTATGTTGTTTTTTTATATTTTTACTTTTGGAAAAGACAGCTTAGCCGATCGACCCAATTTTATATTTTTCTAAGATGCCATTATCTGGTTGCCACTGAGTGACATCTATCAAATTAATTTATTTATAGATTATAAATTTTGAAATCACATTCACATAGTGGGTAGGATGGGTTTTACCAATTTGATGAGGCACCGTTTCATTAATTAAATCAAATAAATTGGAAAACTCTGATAGGAAACGATCAACCTGGAGTCACAAATCCAAGGTCTGGCCAGCAGAAACCAGTGGGATTTGAGCCCGTGACCACTGTTCAAAGCGGTAATTGGACTATTCGTCACATTGGGGTGGTCACAAAGATAAATTTTGCCATGAAAATCGCGAATACACAATATTTAGCACTCAAGTTCTCGTTACTATGATAGTTATAGTTAGTATGATGGACTTTTCGGCTGCCAGATGTTCCGTTATAGAGATTTTAGTGACTTTGTGACGAGTAATTTGTGACCAGTAATCACCGAACCGTTCAAAGCTTTATATGCTAGTGTATTTTGCTGGTTCTTATAAAAATACACCTCTCTTGCCAGCTCTATGTTTGTAAATTATTGGTAATGAAACATTTTTAAGAATAGATGCACATTTTTGAATCTCAATAGAAGGATCAAGGTCTTGAATGTTCGCTCATTAATTTCTATACATGACAATCGATAATTTAAACCCATTGAGCATCGTCTATAAAAAAAATGCTTGCTAGGGATATTTCGATATTAGTATGCAATTTAAAAACCTACGTATCAATTATTAAATAAATAATTTCTTCAACAGAACTGATCACATCTGAAGTATCACATTTGCGTTGGCTTCGTATCCTGCGTCAAGTTTTCCACAACCCGTTGCAACAGTCGTCGCTATTACCAACTGGCGAATTGAAAGCTTTGTTTCCAAATCTACCCGATGTACTACAGAGGCATCGGAAACTATGCTCGGACCTAAAAGCTCTATCAGCCGCTTCTCCCGTCATCCAAACGAAACCCTTAGCCGATGCTCTTATAATGACGGTAAAATTTATACTAATTTTTATTTACAACTGTTTATTTGATTCCGTCTTAATGAATTGTATCTTTTCGTCGACAGTTGGGTGAGCCTAAATATCCTGGCGCTTTGGCCAATTTCTGCGGCGGACAGAGACTGGCACTAGATGCATTGCGGGAACGGAGAAGGCGTACTAAAGAACTGCACACATTTTTGGCCAAGTGTGAACAAGATCCTTTGTGTACTCGTTTGCGCCTTCAAGATTTCTTAGCTTTCGTTTGGCAAAGGTTTGTATATCTTATCTATAACTGTTATACATATGTACATAAATACCCAGAGAAATGTTATAATAATAGAAGTGCCTTTACGAATAAATAAATTGTGTCAATAATACGCGGTACGTCTCCATAACTACGCTACAACGCGCGGAATATAATCAGGGTCATCACATATTCACTACAGAAATTAAAGTTTTATTTTACAATTTGGATATATATATGGTGGTGTTGGGCGTTGGTGGCCAATCCGTTTCTTTTCTCAGTTGGCGGATTATTTTTATCCACCTTTTTATATTTGTCTGTCCTTGGGAACTCTTAAATTAACGTGTAATGTACAGTTTCAACAAAAATATGAAAAAAATATAAAATGAACGATGTTTATATTAATTAAACTTAAATAATTGAGTATTTGGCGCCACCAAGAGAAATGTTTTTACATTTATTTAAAAATAATTTTTACATTTCTCTGGTGCCACCCCTGAAGTTTTATGTAGAATGCGGGCGATCGCCATTACAGTTTTAAAAACTGTCAAACTGCGATGTTAATTGAATGACATGTTACTTAAATGATCAATTTACTTATAAAAATGTATCCCATGTTGTTTATTTTGTGTTTTTTAATGCAATTTTTAACGATGCACTTGCCCATCTTGCGAGTAATATAAACAAAGAGAAGTTTTAATGAACTCAGATAAATTGACACACTCTGATAGGAAACAATCGACCTGGGGCATATATTCAAGGTCCGGCCAGCAACATTGAGCCATGGAATGAACCCATGACCACTCAGTTGAAAGCATTATATGCTTACCACTGAGCTATGTTGCTGGTTGTATACCTATATATATATATATATATATATGTGGGTGGAATTCCTGAATAGATGACGTTATTCAGGACCACGATGGGATGTGGCGGTGGAATTGAAATGATCAAACACGTGCGTTTTCAGTCATGTTGTTTATTAAAACGACACCACGCGGTGGTTTAACGACCAACCGCCCCCAGTGGAAGGTTAACTTCTACTAACTGTAAAATAGCGGTCCTTTCGCGCCCTATGCCACTTTTTCATCCCACCCCTACGATCGGTCGTAACATACCCTTTCACAGCCATAGCCCATACATCAGCCTTTCGTTTAATCCCAACACTACAACTCGGCCTTTCCTGACCACAAACCTGCCCTCAGGTTTCTCTCACCTGCCGGGCCATTCCTCAATCATATTACACATAATTTTCAGACATACTTCTCAATAATCCCAGACATACTTCACAGTAGTCTTCAACATACTCCACAATAATCTCAAACTTATTTCAGTATCGTATCAATTTTTCACGGTTCAATACAATTCAATCTTCAAAAAAAAGTTACACACAGATCATCACAATTAAAGTCACACATAAATCATCACAATTGCAATTTAAAATCATTACAAGAAATACATAGCATTAAAATCAACACCTTCACATCGGAAACAAATCACATTTTAAAATCATTACAAGAATTACATAGTATTCAAATTAACACCTTTACATCGGAAACAAATCACATTTTAAAACATCACTAGAATTACATTTCAATACAATTATCTCATATTCTTCTAGGCATGTAACCAAATTAAAACATTATTCAACATACCAAACACTCGCCAAAACATGAAAACACTAGAATAATCAATAAAACATTAACAATATTTCAAATCTTAACTACTAACAAAATAGAACAATAATCAAATATCAAGTAAGGCTTAACTAAAACCCCTCCGGGTACTCCACTTATTCTCTAATTCACTGACACACACTTCACTTCAATCGGCACAACCTAAACACTATCCGATGCCAGTCGCGATTCCACGCGGCTGTCCGATGATGTTGTCCGCGATGGACCTCCCGTCGCCCCACAGCTTTCCATGTAGTATCTTGCCACAGATGAAATTGACCAATATCGTTCCTGGTTCACCGATATATCCAAAAACTCCTTTCTTAATCCATGGTCTTATTTTATTTTCCATTAAAGTAACATCAATCTGACTACGACCGAGCTTGAAAGTGAATACATTGTCCTTTGGTGTTGAAATTTTGACTGGGTCTCTTATTCCTTCTGGTGATTTATCCATATCTTTTTCTTCATGTTTCCCATTTTCTTCATCTTCATCTTTAGGATTCTTCGAATGACCATGAGATCCTTTACTGAATTGACCATCGGGCGGTTCATCTTTATTTGAAAACGGTATGTCTCCGTTGTCCCAAAGCCTTCCAATATGCAAACCATCACCGTCCATACTTCCATCACCCATGTCCACGCCTCCATTACCCATGTCCTCACTTCGATCACTCATGTCTACACCTCCATTACCCGTGTCCTCACTTCGATCACCCGTGTCCAAACCGCGATCATCCATGTCTACACCGTCCTCTTCATTATTGGAAACATCTATTCCACATGGTTTGCGATGCTTACTTTCATCATTCGTTATCCCAATTGAATCTGTGGTTGATGATCGATTTTCTGTGCTCGGTCGCACTGAAGAATAGTCCAAATGAGCTCGAGACGGCGACGCTGGAGGCTCTAAGGGGGTCCTCACCATCTGACCATGTGACATGTTTGATGTTCCATCAGCCTCGCTTGAACAGGAATCGTTGGGTTCTGCATGAGCAGACATCTCTTGTGAAGCCCGTTCTTCTTTTTCCCTCCGCAGACTCTGTTCCAACTTAACCTCGATCGGAACTCGTGGTTTTGACGTTTTATCGCGTTCCACTTTGATTTTTTCTTGCTCTCCATCCTTCAAGTCCGAATCAGCCCTCCTTACTCCTTCCGCAGCTTTTCTACGAATGGCACCGGAATTGTTACATTGGTCTCTTACCACAGGAATACTTTCACTAGTGATGATGCCGCATCGATGTACGAGGTTCTCGCCGGCGAGTTTGTCTTCACTGCCTGTGTCGATCAGTGCCGGCGTCCTCGCCTTGGGTCTCCAGCCGCTTCCAGTTGAGGGTGCGGGCACTGCTTTGGCTGTGGCTACGGTTGCTTCTTCTGCCTTTACCTTTTCCACCAGCCCGTCGAAGGCGCTCAACTTGTCCCTGAACTCCTTCAAATTGCGGGCACCATACAGCATCCCCTTCATAGAAGACCTGCCAGGGATCCCGTCGATGACATATTCCATGAGGTCACGATCCTCAATCGAACCCACGCTCGCGATCTCCCGCATCCGGTAAAAGTACTCGTTGACCGATTCCTCTGACGTTTTCTGCGACTTGGACAGCCTCCTGTGGACTGACGCCCCACTCACCATCCGAGCGAACTCCTCCAGTAATGCGCTTTTGAGTTTCTCCCACGAATAGACCCCATCTTGTATGCGCAGGAACCTCTCGGCCACCCCCTTGACCAGGCGTTTCCCAAACAGCAGCTTTTCCATGCTGCCCCAACCTGCCGAGTGTGCGACTTCTTCGATCTGCGCCACCCACTTTTCTACCGGATAGTCGTCGTTTCCGGTGAAAATGGGGACGGCGCCCTCCATGTCTTGGAAAGTCAGCTTGGCTCGGCTGGCGACTGGCTCTTCTATCGCCCTCTCCCGAACCCCTCTCGACGTCCTACGACCAGATGTCGGCCTCCTCCTCCGATACATTGTAGCACGTGGTCTTCAAACTGCCGCCTAATCCCGGACGAGCCCCCAATTGTGGGTGGAATTCCTGAATAGATGACGTTATTCAGGACCACGATGGGATGTGGCGGTGGAATTGAAATGATCAAACACGTGCGTTTTCAGTCATGTTGTTTATTAAAACGACACCACGCGGTGGTTTAACGACCAACCGCCCCCAGTGGAAGGTTAACTTCTACTAACTGTAAAATAGCGGTCCTTTCGCGCCCTATGCCACTTTTTCATCCCACCCCTACGATCGGTCGTAACATACCCTTTCACAGCCATAGCCCATACATCAGCCTTTCGTTTAATCCCAACACTACATATATATATATATATATATATATATATATATATTGTATCATTTCCATACTTAATATATTATAGTATATATATATATATATATATATATATATATATATATATATATATATATATATATATATATATATATATATATATATATATATTGTATCATTTCCATACTTAATATATTCTTTTAACATTTTAGGTTGACAAAATATCAGTTACTCCTTGAAGGTATCATCAAAACAGGCAAAGACGACGACGACGAAGACGATCTGCAGAATCCAGAAGACGGCGGACTAGCGCGATTGAACAAAGCTTTGGAGATTGCCAAAGAAGTCTTAGTCCACGTTAATACCACTGTAAAAACGACCGAGAACCGTCACAGGTTTGCTATACACATATTATGCGTAAAATTATCACGTGAAATGCGGACGTTTTTAATAATATGTTTTTATTTAGGCTGAAAACGATTCAATCAAAGCTCGAAGTGCGAGGAGTGGGTTCGTCAGGATCCGAAACGCTGCCTGGAGAATTGAAACGTATGGATTTGACACGACATTTACTCATTATGGAGGGCACACTCAACATCAGACAGGATTCGACTAAACGAATCGCCCTTTTGGTAAGGCTTTCTAATCCATGTTGGTCGTAATATCATCAGTATGTTTTAATTTGATTGTTTTTTTACGGTTTTCTTTTATTTGTAGGCGCTTTTGCTCGACGAATGTCTAGTTTTACTGCAGAGGGAGGCTGACAAGTTCATCTTGAGGCCGATTTCTCAAGCTACACATCAACTGCTCAGTCCGATCATTCGCTGGTTAGTAGATTCATATTAGACGCAAGCATCCGGCTCTGTTTGGGTTAAAATTCACTTTAGATTTCTTTTCAATAGGGATACAGTTTTCTTCCGGCCTAATGCAGCCGTAAAGAATGGATTTTTCTTAGTAAACATAAATGGTATTCAAATGTACGAACTGTCGGCGACTAGCTCATCGGAATACAACACGTATGTTCATATTGTATAATACTAACTTATTATTAACTGTATTTGATTCTTTACTTATTACACTATTATGATTTATAGGTGGACGAAACATCTTTCGGAGTCAGCTAAAGCTTTAGGACCTCGCAGCGGAACTGTCGAAGAAGGACCTCCACCACCGTTACCACCCAATCCTCCACCAAGTATGTAACTTCGACATTCATCACTACACAAATTCATGTAGCATCTTATTAACCAGCTCAATTTTGCTTTAGCTCCAATTCCAAGCTCAGACGTCATCTCGAACGGCACATCAGAACCGAACACCAGCATCGAGGAAGACAAAGAAGAACCTCCAGAACCGCCCAAAAACGAAGACGACGGAAAACAAATCAGGTATTTATAAAAATTCCTCTCGTATCGAATTAGGTCTGCAGACCGTTTACATTTAATTGATGTAATTTTTACAGTGGAGCCGTACAAACAGTCGAAGGTGAGAGCAGTGATACTAAAGGACCGTCTAATATAAATACAATCATTGAAGAATTGATAATTCCATCATCAGTAGCAGTCGTTACTCCTCCAATTGCGTTCACAGCCGAAAGGCTTCTAACACCTGAAGGTATGCATCATTATTATGAACATTTTTGCAATGATGTAATCGCTTTTAATTCATATCTCATTGCGGCTATTACAGAACGTCTCCGACAAGCTGAAGAAAAGGTAACGCTCGGTCTTAGAGAGGTCGCCCATGCAGCAAAGGAAACGGTATCATCAGCTCGGCTCTCCGTATATTCAGCAATGGAATCGCTCATAGGTAAATCAGCATCTGGTAAACAGCAGAGAGCGTCCATCGGCAACGGTCTGGACCACGAAACGATCCAAGAAGAAGAAGACCCACAACTGTCGACGATACACTTATTACTCATGGCACAAACGCACGGTATGTTTTCATCTTGGTTAAAATCTACTCTTTGGAAATGTATCTTTCTTATGTGGTTTTTTTTTTTTGTTATAGTTGACAACTTGACGGAAGTACTCTTGAAGGCTTTTCGAGTTTCTCCAGCTGATTGTTCGATGACTAGATGCACGCTGCACACCGATCACGGCCTGTGCGACACGTGCTCGGCCAGACATTCCAAATATTCATCGACGGTGAATGAAAGCGATGAGATGGCCGCGGAGAGCGCCGTCGGTGAAGATGCGTCAGATCCGACTGTCGTCGAGGTGTGCAATACGGTCGTTGTCGAAAGTCAAGCCGAGGAAAAACTAGACAGTATTGTGCTGTTGGAGGAAGTCGGAGAAAGTTCCACGGATCCGTACATCGCAGGTACTTTTACGTTTCATTGCGATTCGATTATTGATGCTAATGCGTTTGATTTTAATGGCACGTTTCGTTTGTAGAACCTGAAGCCAACTTGGTGACAACGTCGGCTATAGGACTACGACAAATCCTCACAACTCTCATGTCGCGTCTTCCGGCCGTGGAAAAAGAACGGGAATTCTTACGAGCTCGCCTGCAACAAACCGACCAGAGACTTCACCGACTTCATCACTTGCATAAAGGTTTGTACTACATATACACTCTGATTTATATAAGAAACATTATTAAAGAACTAGTGTTGTACCCAATGAAATATCATCGCATGGGTGTTGGCATATGTCTAGACTTCGATTGATGGAGTTTTTGGGTGCCAAATGTTCCGTGATCGAGATTTTAGTGACATCGCTTTTTGCGGAATAATCACCGAACCATAAAATGTGCGCTACATAACAGAGAATTTCTCGAGAGACGTCTAAAAATAAACGCAAAATCTCGGTAGCCCCACAAGTATGAACTAGTGCCAAAATAGAACATTAATCAATTATGGAAACCATTCAAATGTAAATGTTTACTGATTTTTTTTTTTCATTTGCAGATTGCGTCATTTCTGAGAACAGCAGTGGCAGCAGTATAGATACTATTCAAGAAGTACCCAATTCGAACTCAACCGTATGTAACAGCTTTTAGACTTATTTTGAAACATGTTTACTTTAGTATGCGGTCTACCTTTGAATCGCAGTCGACTATTTTTTTTTTTTTGTATCGTACCAACGAACGGTTTATTATAATTTTTGTTTATTCCTGCCGCCCCATAATGTAGTCCAAGCGTTTTTATCAAAATATCGTCAGCAGCGAAGAAAATACCGACCCTAACAACCTAATGTTAAATGAATAGGGCCAACCCTAACTTAACCTAACCTAACCTGACCCTTAAATAAATAGGTGTTGGCTGCTAAGATGTATATTTTAAATATTTATTTATTTTAGACCAGGAAGTCCTTACAAGTAAACCCCAATGCGCCTTCCTGGCCAATTACAAACAATGCAGCCTTTTCTTTATTACAAGTCGTTGAATTACGAGACACTGAAAAACTCGCAAATTAACGAGAAATCTATGAATCGTACATAAATTTTATTGTACATTAATCATACTCAAATAGTGGTGACATAGTAGGTATGAAGGATTTCCAGTCAGTTTTAAACGGGAACCGTTTCAACAATGAAATCAGAGAAAATTGACAAACTCTGATAGGAAACGATCGACCTGGAGTCACAAATATCCAGGTCTGACCAGCATCACTAGATATACAGAATCGAGGTCAGCTCATGGGATCGAACCCGGCGCCTTCTTGGTGTTAGGCAGAAGCTTAACGACCTAGCTATTCTGCTGGCTATTTCATCAATATTAAAAAAAAAAACATCTTAGCAGCCAACACTTATTTATTTAAGGGTCAAGTTAGGTTAGGTTAAGTTAAGGTTGGCCTTATTCATTAAAGATTAGGTTGTTAGGGTCGGTATTATTCAGTCTCACTGTCACACGCGACAGTGAGACTGCACATTAACCGCTTAGCTGCCCAAAGCGCCTTAAGGCGCAAACAGCCGTATCTATTATGGTGCTTACGGACTAAACCAACGACGATTTTGGGCCAACTTTTTAACCAGCAGTAGCGTACAAAATATCGAAATAAAAATTAAATTTTAAAATTGAAATTAAATATCAAAATCAAGCTAAAGAGCGAGGTTGAGCTAAAATTAGATCATCGTTGATGTTTTGAATTACAACAATATTTTGAATTACGACGATACCGCATTTAAAACCAGAGAAATATTATAATTTCTCTGCGTACGAGCGAAAAAAAATATTGTTAAAGTCGTCACGAGATGTTACTGTATTTCCACTTGGATGATCGATAAAAAAAAACAATTCATAAAAAAACGCGGTGTCCGATGTCGGTGATTTGTCAAAGGGTTTTTTTTCTTTCGTCGAAATAAAATTAATAATCACACATTATCCGATAAATTTTACCTCTGAAATGATTTAATTACTTGATTTATTTCGACGAGAGAAACAATTGAAGAATAAAAAAATCCGTTTGATGTGACCGACAACACCCCGGGTTAGCAAAAATCGTTGGATCACCCATACTAATACATGATATATTCTCGGTAACTGCGCATTACGGGGAAGTAAAAATAATAATTCTTTGATTTTTTTTCGATCTTAGTGCGTATCTTCGTAAGTCAAAACATCTTCGACAAACAAAAGTCGAGGATTACCTTTATGTGATTGTTGATGATCTAATTTTAGGTCAATCTCGAAAATTTATTTAAATTGTGCATGTTCGTTTTAACTTTCAATATTTAATTTTAATTTTAATATAATGATTATAATTTTATTTTGATACTTGATTTTAATTTTAATATAATAATAATAGTTTTAATTTTGATATTTAATTTCAATTTTTAAATTTAATTTTTATTTCGGTATTTTGTACGCTACTGGCTTTGAAAGTTGGCCTGTGGGCCGTTCGTTGGCTTGGTGCGTACGCACCATTATACGCTCAGCGCGTCGGCTGGGCGTCTAAGCGGTTAAAGTAAAATTGTGAAGGTACATAGATCGCATACTAAAGTAGATATGTGAAGGTAGACCGCATACTAAAGTGACACCCATCTATTATGTATGTATGTATGTACATGTGAGATCAATGCATTAACCGACATCATAAAATTTCAGGATCAGAGCGGAGGAGAAGGCTGAACGACGAAGAAAAATTCATACCCGGTATCAGCATGTCACTAACACACTTGTACGAGTTGGACATACACAGCTTAAGACGTCCTGCTGATGTTAAATTTTAAATTGTCAAATAAGAAAATTTTCAGTACGCGTCGTCATGAGAACGTGACGAGTTATAATAAAAAAAAAAATTATGCAGTCGTCGCGTTTCAGAATATATTTTTTTAGCATTTTTACAGATTGCGGCGACGATGATGCATTTTTTACGTTCATGCATTTCTGCCCCCCCCCCCCTACACACAAATGTACAGTCGTTGACGATTGCCTTTTTTTTATTTGCTAAGTGCACATATAAGATAAATATTAATGGAAAAAATGTTACCGGTATTTATTTTTTTAAGCCACTTTGTATATTTATGTATGTTTACTGATCACTGATTTTTTTATATGTAGCTTTTTATTTTGTTAATTACTAAGTGTATACACGCATTTTTATTTTTAATTTAAATATATATGTACGTATATGTATAACCTTTAAACATCTCACTGCTAGTACGTTGTATAACACCATATATATATATTATATTAGTGTAGGTCGTAAGATGCAATATCTGTTATGTTGTTTAATTCTGTTCAATATATTGAATTTGTAAATTGAAAAATTTAAACAAAAAAAAAAAAAAACACTAATTGTGTATAGTTAAAAGAAAAGTATATATGAAACAATCATTCCGTCATATCACTATGTTAATGTTAAATGTGTAAATTTACTCTCATTGTGTTTTTTTTTTTTGTATTACGCGTGTACTCGAAGGACCCCGCGTAAGGTCGTTTGTTTGTTGCCCTTGTAAATATTACGTGCCTCGAGGTATAGTCGAAAATGTGGCCCGTGTAGGCCAAAATTTTGGATTTA
Source organism: Arctopsyche grandis (assembly GCF_051622035.1). Taxonomy (NCBI): domain Eukaryota; kingdom Metazoa; phylum Arthropoda; class Insecta; order Trichoptera; family Hydropsychidae; genus Arctopsyche; species Arctopsyche grandis. Next base: position 30,164,634 of record NC_135357.1, read on the forward strand.
GCAATGTATAGTCTGTGTTTCTGCCTTGGTTTTGATACGGCTTTTATAAACGGAAGAGTTGTACGTGCGTAGAGTAGACAACGTATTATATATATATATATTGTATTGTATTTAAATTGAAATTTTGCCTTTCCTTAAAAATTGTGTATTCGAATTAAAAAAAACACCAGTATTGATATAATAATTAAATCAAAAAAAAAATTTAAATTAAAATCAAAACCGCTTAAATATGCTATATATATATATATATATAAAACGAATTAATCAAATTTTTATATATTATTATATACATATAATAATCCATGCAAGAATTTCGCAACCGTTCAAAACACCCGTAATCACATTTTGTTTATTTTATTTTTGACGTATTGCGCATGTTTATTAGTGAAAAAAAATAAAAAACAAAAGATATATTTTATAATCGCTTGTAAATAAATGAAGTTGCCATTTTGTTATTAAATTATGATGTATAATTATTATTATTATTATTATTATATAGTAACACAATATATGTATTATTAAATATATGCGCACGCGCGCGTATTTTTAAACCCCCCCATTCATGCATTAATATAAAAAAAATTGTAATAAATTTAATAATCGACATCTAGAAATCAAATTAAATTAATTAAAAAAAAAAAAAATCACGCACATCCACACATGATGATTATTACATACGTATATAAAAAATCTAGGCCTTTAAAATTAAATAGTACATTTATTATAATAAAATATTTAGCTATTCTAGATTGTTAGTGACACGCGCGTGTACACGCACAAGCGTGCGTGCAAATATAGTGAATATTTTGACCACACTACTGTTATTATTATCATATTATATACATATATATATATATATTAGTAAATAGTTGTTTTATTTTTCATTTGTGTTATTAGTTATTATTATTGTAAAATTATTATCATTGTAAACAATTGTCGAAATGAGCTTTTAAATTATTATATAGTAAAAAGTAAACCCCCTATTCGTTGTTGTTTTATTTATCATACATATTTTATTTTTATTTCATAGAACATGCCTTTACAGTGCACTTATACAGATACAATACAATCAATCCACAGTGGCATGCCTTGAAATTCTCCCTGTTTTTGTCGCACAGCCTTACTTGCGTGTGCGCGAGCAGGATACAAGGGGTACAGGTGACGTCATACCGAGTCCTTTTGTATCCTGTGACCAAAACACAAAATTTCACCACACGCCACTGCATTCAATATACTAAATATTTAATACAATGCGATTTCATACAAAAATCCACAGTGACATCTATGGAGAAATTCTTGCAGCATTTTATAATCAGATTGACGAATTTCAAGACGCTGAATAACTTGAGATTAGCAAGAGAGATGCCAACTTAACAGGAACCGTTTCAATGAGAATCTGGAAAATTGGCAAACTCTGAATAAGAAACTATCGACCTGGAGTCACAAACCAAGGTCTGGCGAGCAGCGCTACTCTAGTGGGAAAGCTAACGCTCGTAAGCATAATATGCCAACCACTAATCCACGCCGCTGGCTTAGCCAGTAGTATGGCTTAATGGTAGCGTGTATGTTTAGCACCAAGTGATCAGTGGGTTCGATCTGCCATACTGTTGGTTAGATTTGGAGGTATTTGTGACTCCAAATCGATCGTTTCTTATCAGACTGCCAATTTTATCTGATCATTGTTGAAACGGTTCCTCAAAATCGGCAAAAATCATCTTTCCTGTTGTCAAATGTCTCAATGGATTAATTCTGCAATCAATTAATTAATTAATTGTTATTTTGTGTTCTTCAGCTTCTGGAAATACATACAGTGATTTATGTAATAATAAAATGTTACATTGTCTGTAATTAATTGTCCAGGAAGGCCGCTTTGGGGTCTTCCTGTCAAGCCTTCCTCATATGAGAGGTCTCAGGTTCTAGTTCGTATTAGACCTAGATTGAAAAGAATCATAGACTGTATCGTAGGATTTGCAATACCGGACAAAATATAAATACCGGTATTTCGGTATTATAAATACTAAAACCGGCATTGTAACTATCAAAACCAGTATTACAAAATACCCGGACAATGGAATTTTGATACTTGTGAAATGATTTAACATGACTTTCATAATAAAAAATATATTTATATCATTTTACAACGTTAAAACAAATCATGTCATTCCGAGGAGTGACATAATTTTTCATTTACGTCAACCTAAATTCCAGGCTCCCTATAAATGATTAATATTTGAGAGATTTTAAAGGGGGAAAAATAGATCATAAGCATATAATTTCAATTTTTACAAATACCTTAGATTTATTGATTCTATGAATTAAAATATGACCTTAAAAAGGCCAGTTCATCTTGATGGGATCTTCGTGCATAATTGAAATCAATTATATTTACGTTTGAAAACCGGTATTTCGTTATCTGAAAATTGGCTAAAATACCGAAATCCCGTTTCGGTAATACCGGTATTGCATACCCTAGCTGTATGATTCGAAGTATTTCTGTGGTGCTGCTAGTCAGATTTAGATATTTTTGACAAGTCGATCGTTTCCAATCAGAGTTTGCCAATATATCTGATTTCATAGTTTAAACTTTTCCTCACTGCCATTTATTTGCCCCCACTATTGAATATAATTTCAAATTGACATGCAAAAATACACCATGGTAAGTATGAATTTTAATAAAACAAAAAAAAAGTATCAACAGTATAAATTCACAATGATATATGTATACTGTTTGTTTAATGCTGCGTACGCACCAAACCAACGAAAGGCCCACAGGCAAATTTTAAAACCAGTAACGTACAAAATATCGAAATAAATATTAAATTTAAAATTGAAATTAAATATCAAAATTAAAACTATTATTATTATATTAAAATTAAATCTAAATATCAAAATAAAATTATAATCATTATATTAAAATTAAAATTAAATATTGAAAGTCAAAACAGAACATACACAATTTAAATAAATTTTCGAGATTGAGCTAAAATTAGATCATCAACAATCACATACAGGTAGTCCTGGACTTAAGATGTTTTGACTTACGAAGATACGCACTAAGATCGAAAAAAAAATCAAAGAATTATTATTTTCACTTCCTCATAAATCACCGCTACTGAGAGTATATCATGTAATCGTATATCATGTTCGTCGATAATTAGTTGTATCGGCGGTACATCAAGTTTTTTTTTCTTCAATTGTCATCACAAAGGGAAATAATATTAATAAATAAATCAGCTCAGGGGAAAAAATTATCGGATGATGTGTGATTGCCGACTTAAATATAGAATTCTCTATTAATTTTATTTCGACGAAAGAAAAAAAACCCTTAGACAAAACACTGACGTCGGTTTTTCGTCAAATGTTTTTTTACCGACCATCGACGGCCGAAATTGTGTGATACAGTAGCATATCGTGACGACTTTTAAGAAATAATAACAAGATAATTTTTGCTCGTAAGCAGAGAAATTATAATATTTCTCCGGTTGTAAATGCGTATCGTCGTAATTCAAAACATTGTTGTAATTCAAAACATCAACGATGATCTAATTATAGCTCAATCTCGCTCTTTAGCTTAATTTTGATATTTGATTTCAATTTTTATTTCGACATTTTGTACGCTACTGGTTTTAAAAGTTGGCCTGTGGGCCGTTCGTTGGTTTGATGCGTACGCAGCATAAGAAAATTGCACTACTTGTTTATCTACAATATGTAGAGCGTAGTACTGTAGTACATAAGTGTGGGTAAAAAAATAAAACAACACAAGTATCACATGAATTTCATGATTTCATCAACATTATTAGAACATATGCAATTAATTTACAACATATTGCTAATCATCTATACGACTTCTAATAAATAAGTTTGACAAGTCCCGTTTACAAACACAATTATGACAACTTTGGTTGTGTTCACTTTGCGTAGGACGCGACCGAGTCCGATAACACCACATCCTCGACTCTCCGAATCACATTCGGAGTCGACCCCGTGCGTATCGGCGAATCGATCGCATCCACAAAATTAATAAATAAAAAAAGTAAAAATAGATCACCATCGTCAACTCCGTTACAATATTTCCAATTTGAAAAAAATTCATTCAATAGTCACCACAGACAAAGATAGCAAACATACAATACATTAAAATCAAGTAGTAAGACATTCAGAAATACAATATACATAATTAGACACGTACGTATTTCAATATTACATCTAATGATTACTTAGTATAAAATTCACACACGACAGTGAGCTTTGAACGAGGAATCATTTAAAAATACACACATCCGACGGATCGGAGCTGACGATGGTCTACTTCTGAAGGTTGTTGGTAACCTACATACATACGTCCGCTACCTTGGCACTAAGCTTACTCCGACGAGAGACGACAAATCATCAACAGCGAAGACAAACATATGTCGATAACAAAAATAACACAAAATTAACGACGCTTTAATTTAATTTATATTAATTTTACCACCGAAGTGTCAAAAACATATACACATATATTTAAAAATAAAATAAAATAAAACGCCCGATGCGTGCCAAAGCCAGTAGAAAGTGCGAAAAAAAACATATGATCACAATATTAAAACTTGTGCATTTTAGAAAATTTTAGACAATTTGAAGTTATACAAGGCCGCCCTTTCAGGACGGCGAATCGACGATGACTATTCGAATGATATGTGTACGTTTATTGTCGAAAACACCAACTATGTGTCGATGAAACGATGTTAAATATCTTTTCAAGAAAATTTCATTATATATATATATGTAAAACTATCAAATGTATGCAGTAAATTCCACTTTACTAGCAATGTGTAAATGTCATCAAGAAAAAACACTAAAAAAAAAACCAATATTTTAACCCTTTAAATGCCGATCGGATTCCATGAGCCTGAAAAAAGCCGATAGGCGTTGTATTTAGAGCATGTACAAAGTAAACAAGAATACTATCCACTAAAAGCCTATACAAGTAGCAATAAAAAAAAAATGTATTGCAGGTGGGTCGTGTAATCCGTGTCATTAATTTGTCAACGTTTATAAAGAATTTCTGAATTTATAACCATGGCAAAATTTCCCACTGGAAATCCTTAACTGCGAAGTATTTTAGATTGTGTCCCGGCATTTAGATTGTGATCATTACATTTTAACAACAAAGAAAAAGATGCAACGACATAGTTTTGGAAAAATACATTCATTAATAGACTTGTTTTGTTTATTTTATATTGTTGCAAAATATATTAGACCAGTCTAAACACACCTTTACAAAACTCGAAATCCTCGGCGGTAGTTATCTGGGGGGTTTGTTTAGATTATTAGCTACAACTTTTATACCTGCTTTCTATTGGATTTCTAAATAATTCTAGTTGGAAATGTTGGAGAAATTGTCAGCGTGGCGGGCTCCCAACAGAAAAGACGTCAGCACTCAAAGGGTTAAGATGGTCACATTTCAAATTGAACATGTATAATAAAAAAAAAACAACGAAGAAATAGAACCACATCAAGGTGGAGTCAATGAAAAGTTTCAAGGTGTAAATCAATTTTAAAAAAATTTTATGCAGAGTTTTTATGCAGAGTTCAACCACTACTTTGAGCCGTTACCAACACCTTCGGCCTCATCCACAGGTACTTACTTCCACAGACCGTGCCATCTTACTTCGGAGACGACGATCGAAAGGAAAAATTTGAAACTTTGAAACAAATACAGTTCTACACATCATAAGCGTGCTTATCGCTTGAAGAGTTCGAAACAGTGCCGGCTCGTGAGAATTTCCAGGGGGGGCTGTAGTATCTATGTATGTATATGCATGTATATGTACTAAACTAGTAGGGCTGCAGCCCGCAGGACAAAAATATCATGCATATTTACTATACTGGGAGGTCTGCAGCCCGTATGGACGAGCCGCCACTGGTTCGAAACGCTACTAAACTACGTTGGTCCTACTACGACACAAACGAACACAATGTTCCAATTTATATTCCAAGTAATAAAATATCTCTCAACTATTATACATACAGTAGTAAAGTATACTATGCCTCTTCTAACTTATGCCTCGGTAGCAGATAAACCGCATCGTATAATTCTTCTACTAGTGCACTTTGGTTTCTAAGCGAACTTGGCACTGTTGAAGTATAATATAATATTTACATTTCATTTTTTTTTTTATATTATATATATATGTGTGTGTATAATCGAATATTTTAAATCATTAACGAACACTAGTTTTTATCGTACTTTAAAATGCTGTGGCTTTTTTTTTTCCCCCTCAACACAACACTTTAATCTCGTATTACACTGAACACGTAAGACTAGCGATAAAAATAGATAAGAAAGAAACGGACCGCGCATCGCGAAAAAACTAACATTTTTGGATATAATGCTACCTAACGACGACAAATCAATTCGCGCACGCGTCCTATTTTTTATTACATCCGAGATACAAATCACTTCGTTCCGGTACCTATTATTACGTTTCCAGACTTATACGACACCCTGTATATTAATCAACTATCCAGCACCCTTTTAATTGAAAAATCAATCTCCGATAAATGCAAAACCGAGACAGTCGAAACGAATCTACGTAATCAAAAACAAGGAGAAAAAAAAAAATGTAAACATAATATAATAATATAGACGTACATCTCTATATAATCTCTTCAAAATAAAAACAATATTTGTACCAAAATGTTATTAACGTTACGGCATCTTTCGTATATAATACACACAAGAGCACTGGACTATTTGCATTAAAAATATACACAAAAAAATTAATAAAAATATACATACACTCTCGTCGCTGACTCTGACAAGATATACAAATTTTCGACCCAGTCTTTCAAATCGCAAAAATCGTGACAGCGCACAGCGTTCCCCAAACGGCACTATTCCTACAAACAAAATGGCAACGCTTTAATAATCCGCCGATATTTCGGTCCGAGAGTTTGAGAAACGCCACTACGTAAATACAATCTAATTATAAAATTAACAACCATTATGATACATTGAACATTGTACATATTGACGAATCAAAAAAAAAAGAATATAATAACATGAGTTTATATATATATACATATATATATATATAAATATATAAATATATATATATATATATATATATATATATATATATATATATGTACAACATTTTACAAAATAAATGCAAGAGTCATCGAAGAGTGTACGACGGACGTAATCATGTGTCGTAGTCTTCGTCCATGTCCACCGTCGAAGACTTGCGCTTGAGCGGGGCGGCCGCCTTGTGGATCAGGTTGATCGGCAGCAGCAGGGGCGGCTCGTTCGAGTGGTGCTTCTTCAAAGTGCTCGTCGACGCGTCTAAATTAAAGCTAGGTCGGTCCGCAGCCGAGTTGTTCGAGTTGGTGCTCGACGTCGGTTGCTCGGTGGCGCTCCTCTGCCGGCTCAGAAACTTGGAGAGGATGCCGCCGAGGTTGGGATCGGCCAGTGACGGAGTGCGAGGCTGCAGGAGCAGCGTCGGCGTGAAAGGTTCACCATGCAGCTTCGACTCGCTCGCAATGCCCCCAGCGCCCGTTAAATCTATATGCAATTTCGGAACCGAGGGTTCCGAGTTCCCTCTGGAATCTCCGTCGATGGATATTTTCGCGTACGGTATTTGATTATCTGGATTCGAGCTCGCCGTCGCCGCCGCCGCCGGTTTGTAATACCCGAATGAGTTCTGTCCGGACTTTTGTGCGGAATATTCCGGATTGGGCTGTATTACCGAACTGTGACTTATTCTATGCATACTCTTCTCCTTGTCGTCCTCCTCGTCGGGTAAAGTCTCCGTGTAGAAATTGAAGAGTCTTCGTTGGCTGTTGTTGTTGCTCTCTCTGGTCGACGGGACTATTGTGGGAACGGCGACGGCTACGGGAGCCGGGACGCTCGACATCGTCGGAGTCATCGGAGCCGGTATGGCGAAATTACTATTGCTAGGTGGCGGATTGATCTTTTTGGTTTGATTCATCTTTTGTTTGAAGGCTTTGAGTTCTTCGTCGAAGTTTGCTGACGGCCTCGGTGGGTTTCTTCCATTGCCGAACGTGTTCCTGGCGGCTAGCTTGGCCGGTAATTCGTGGTCGCTGCCCGAGTCGCTCGACTGGCCGTTGTCTCTCTTTTGAGGCTGTCGGGTTTTACGCAGGACGTTCGACGGCCCGGGATTGACTAATGCACTGCTAGCGCTCTCGGGATATCTGTTGGCGTTCGGCGAGCTTTCAGCGCTCCACGTCTGACCTGACTCTCGCTCTTCGGCGTGCGAAATATCAGGAATATTTTTAACCTAAAAATAAATCAAAGTACGTCAAACAAACTGGCGTAATAATAAACACACACACATTACAATATGAAAGTACGACTCACCAAATCTTTCAAGAAATCGAACCGAGATTCAGACAGAATGCATTGTTTCAAATGAGACGGACTAAGCGTTTTGGCATTCCTCTTCAAAGTAACATCCAGCGACTTTGTTAGTAGAGACTCCACAAACAACTCCAAGGTTCGAGGTATTATTCGAGTTAAGAAAGTATATACAGTATTATGTTTTCATCATTTTCATTTACAGAAATTTCATTATCCGACACGCATTCAACCGTCTCTATTTTAAGCAACTCTCATCCATCTCACCCCACAAATTTTCCTAACTAAGGAGCAGAACCTACAACACCTATAACTTCATCGTTTTCAAACTATATCTCATAAAATTCTCACTATCTCTCATATATATTTTTACTTCACTCATAAGTTATTCTAATTTCGTCCACATATCTCCTCTATAACCTTCCACGCATCCTTTTACATTCCTTCGAGTACCATTTGAGTACTTCTTTTAAACATTCTACATAAGTTATTATAATCTGTTATTGGACTCGGATGTGACATATATTATTTATTTACTATTTGTTTTTTTTATACATGTACATCCTGTCTGTTGATTTTTCAATAAATAAAATAAAATAAAAATAAAAATAAATAAAATAAATAAAATAAATAAAATAAATAAAATAAATAAAATAAATAAAATAAATAAAATAAATAAAATAAATAAAATAAATAAAATAAAATAAAATAAGTGAGAACCATTGCCGTTTATCAACCACTTTTGTTATACTTCTAACCCATGTATTCCTTTTTCTATCCCTCCTCATTATGTAAAGCATTAGCATCCATATAGCATCACTGGCAAGATAAATAGATCAAAAATCTTCTTCTTCAGGCAGTGGCATTTTAGAATTGAAAACGGCATTCATTTGCGCAAATTCACTCCATCTTAATTTCATACTCCTTCTTATTTCCTTTAAATTGACTACATTTAATAAAGCATTTTAAGTCAATGAGAATAATGAAAAAGGATATAGATAACGACTGGAACAGCTTGTGCGACTTTGCCGACCTCCTCGTCCGTTTGCATAATCTTCTTGATGCGTCCCTATAACAGACAGAAGAAAAAAATGAATAAAATCCACACACTCTGTAGGTCGCCATTTATGAAAACAGACAAAATAGATATTACAAAAAAAGTGAACAAAAATTTAATTGCACCACATTACAATACAGATAGCCATGGCTGAATCATATAATCGTGCAATTAGAGTGGGCGGCCCACGAAACAATCTCATCCTATCGCCATATTTTTATCAACACACAGAGAGCGGTGGATTGGAATTCACTAACTATGCAAATACATACTGGGCTTGCGGCGAATATATGAATTACATCATATACATACACTAATCTCAAATATTTGCAGTCCCGGTTTAATCTCGCATCGCATTCAACCTACATTCACTTTATAATTTGGTGAAAATTAATACACACACACACTGCCTTTAGAATGTTCTCTCGATGCAGGATTAGTCATGTGTTATTTCAGACATGTGTGCGAAAGCTGTGACAATAAAAAGATAAACAAATATGCATTACGATAAAGCTTAATAAAATGGTTTTGTGATAAAACCCACCTCATCAAATTATAGACCAGTCTATAAGTAAACGAATTAAAAATTATCTTACATATATCTTAAATATGTTGTCAAGATATTTATATTAAGAAACTTGATAAGCATAGCTTTGAATGGGTGAAGGTACGGTCTAAATACGAGCACTATAAAATTGAATGGTTCTAAATTGAAAACTAGATTTTCATTTCAAACAAACAAAAAAATGTATATTTGTTTAGTAAAAAAAAATTTTTTTCTTCAGGCAATTCAAATATTATATATATATTTTTTAAGCATGGCAATTATAATTAGCTTAATTCATTTGTTATTCGACCGAAAATTAAAAAAAAAAGTGTTCTTTTGTTTTTTTTTTTCAATTACTTTGTTACGACGTTTGAAGTCGAATTCTGATGTTATATCTTTCAGAGAAACGTAAAGAAGAGCATTGTGCAGAAAAATATAAGTCGCCATCACATACTCGACGGGTATCTAAGGAGTTTCTACGCAGTTCCTGGTCAAGGACGTTCAAATGCATAAAGAACTCATGTAGTACGCGAGCGGTCATCCCTTCTATGGAGCAATGTCATTAAAGATTAAACACGCATTAAACAATGACGTGTGTGATTGTTTAGTGCAAAAAAAAGAGCCAACAAAGTCGTCGAAGGGCGGGTGTTTTGACAAAGGCGAGTTGGGAGGTGGAGGTGGGGGTGGGGGTGGGGTTGGGAGTGGGGTTGGGGGTGGTGGTCGAGGGGCAAGGGCAGAGCGCATGCGCAATCGCCTGGGCCTTCTAATATTATACACCTGTCAACGGGGCGAGGGGAGGCGGGGTGCGGGGGGGGGGGGAGTGAGCGGGAAAGGGGGAGGGGGCGAAATATTAGCGAGGCGAGTAGAGGGGAGTAAAATAGAAGCAACTGACCGCCGGGAACCTCGCGTTGTACTTCTTCTTCTTGGAGGGCATCTTGGCGGGGGCGCGGGGAGAGCGGGGCGCGGGGTTCGCGGCCGGACAGGTTATGAAGCTGGCGGGCGGCCGACCAGCCGCCTCGCTCACTCGACACCCACCATAACACTACCGCACACAGCCATGCCTTTCATGCATACACGCACATTCACTTTTTTTTACGACAAAATGCGACGTCAACTCTCGTTGATTCTACGGATTGAATTCGCACGAATAGAGTCTCACTTTAATTTACTTATATAAACTACGACTGCAGAAGAAATTAAAACCACAGGCCTGATGGTTTTAATGGTTATTCATAATGATTTGAACTATGTAAAATTTACTCGGTAAACGGATTACATCCCAAGTGTGAATCGTTACCAGGATAATCGCCGCTATGAAAAACTGCGCGCGCGGATTTCCTGTTGCAGGAAAATTCGTCGCACAGGAAAATTGCCCAAATATTTCGCAGCATATGCTTTTTTTATTATTATCAAATCTCAAATTACTTTGCCGACTCGTATGTCCGGATCAACATGCTAGTTTTTAATCAATAAAATTAATTTTAAAAATACAATTCCTTTCGTACAAAATAAATTAAATTAATAAAAGATAGAAACCAACCTAGCTAGGAATTTTCTATGAATGAAATCAAAATCTTTTAAATTCAAATTTCTAGGATGATAATTTGTTTAAAATAATTAACTTGCATTTAATAAATATTGAATTTACATCAATTTATCTTTAATAAGATATATGTACATATAATTTGTATGTATATATTCGTAAAAATGGCAAAGTTTGAAAATGATGGGATAAGAGCCCAAATTTCTTCTGACTGAAAATCGTAAGTGAAATTAAGAAGAGGTTAGTAAAAAAAAAACATTTGCTGACCAATATTTGAGCAGTTTTTATACGGCAATTTCCCTATGCGACGAATTTTCGTGCAACAGGAGATCCTCGCTCGAGATTTTCGTAGCGGCGGTTATCCTGGTAGCGATTCACATTTGGGGTGTAATCACTAAAGCCCGGACCCTGAGGGGGCCCTGTAAATGCATTGCCGAACCTTTTTTACAAAGCATTTACAACAATTGAACAATAAACGGCACGCTTCCGGTCCTACCTCTAGTAATCACCAAACCAATTTACTTTTACACAAATGGGGTAAGCGGATTATTACGCGATTACATTGCGATCGTGCACACGACAATCTTTAACACGAATATTTAGCACTCGAGTTTTCGTTCGTATGATAGTCCACGTGTGTAAAATTTTCAGTTGCCAGATGTTCCATGGTCGAGATTTTAGTGACTTGCACGAGATCGCATTTGCGGAATAATCCGTTTACCCACCGAACCACACACAGAGTACATGAAAATCTCGATCAAGTAACATCTGGCACCTAAAAACTCCATCAATCATCACGTGAAATATTGTACTAATGGAAACTTGAGTGCCAGATATACACGTTTTTTCACGTTTTTTATGACAACGACTGTCGTGCGTGGGATCGCAATTTGCGCAATAATCCGTTTACTGAATTCTAATATAAATTTTCGAAAAGCTGAATGTGTGATTGCGACTGTTTACCCTCTGCTTAAGGAAAGTTCTTCCGTTTTTTAGTATACGACTGGAAATAATAATTTTGAAATTATTGTGATTTTTGATGGCATAGAAATGAACAAAAAAAAAATAAGAGATACTAACGCATATAGCTTTTAAATCGAATTGATAGAATCGAACAGTTTATGTGCGTCAAATTACTTATGCAAAAAATTCCAATCCTTGAAGTAGTTTGGAGTTCGTATGAAAATTCCTTATATCCAAAGTAGCTATGTATGTTCAACGATTCCATTCTGTTGGGATATTTTACGTTTTGATATGACTTGTATGTCATGAATATAAAGATTTTTTACACGGACCAAAGTGATTCAAATTAGCAAATGCGCTCACCCACTCAGTTCTAAAAGGACGACAGTGATGACGCTGTAGTCTACGAGCCAGAAGAGAATTCTAGATGGCACAGATTATTCATTTCACGCAAAAAATAGCTCATCATGACAGACAAAATCGCAACCGAACAAGAATTGTTGGAATACGTAATAAACATTTACTGCGCCATAATTATGGAAAAAAAATAAAATTTAATAATTCTTACTGACACTATTTTACTACTTAAAAATCCAATAAGTAAATAACAATATCTTCTTAAACTACTAAGGTACATATTCTAGTAGTCGTAGTAGTAGATATTGTTGCGTAGGGGTGGGTTCAGGATCCAAAGCATTTATTCATTCCAGAATAATCTGATCTACCGTGTGTACCTTATAAAGGGCAAATTGCACAGCACAGCTTCCCTGATCTATTTCCCTGGTCTACCCTGGTGAGTTTATTGCTTACGTGCGCACTCGTTGATGTCTGTGAGAATCTTTTATTCAGGCACTTACTGAGTCCCATTAGCCTAATCTGAGGTATCTATTGTTCACTCACGAATGCACTTAGGCAGTGGATACTATCCCTCATGTTTCCACGTTACAATATAGAATAATGCGATAATTCAACAATTTTTTTCAATTCCAATTTTTCAAGACCAAGAAGTAAATTCAGCTTTTATTTTTTTCTTAACAACTGAAATCAGATTTTTCTATTTATTTTAATGACTTCTTTACAAATAGAAGTTTCAAATAATTTATTTGCGTGATTTGGGCAGATATGGCTATCTTACGAATCTCTTAGTGCCAAATATATTGATGACAGGCAGCTGTCAAACGTTGTGTATATATCTTCTCTTACACAACCTATTACAAGTCTAATTTGTTTTTGTAACATTCTTATACATATTTTTATAAGCGTGTTGGTTTATTTTTATCTAATATATTAGATATATTATGCTATTGAGATATCTGCTAGCGTTTTTGCAATGAACAGGAGTGAATTAGAATATATAGGAAACGATGTCTCGCCATCCGACAAACTCAAATTCGTCAAAAAGAAGAAGAAACGAAAAAAAATTAAAAGAAAACGATCCGACAGTGTTTATTCAGTAGAAAATAGCATTGAATCCAGTGATGATGATAAACCACTTGCCGTATGTAGACGAATCAAACAGGGTAATAAACAATATTCGAACAAATCTAAAAATGAGACTGATTATATTTCTAAGTCTTGTATTAAAAACAAAAGCAATAATAAAAAGTCAGCCAAATCAAAAAAGAAAGTTTACCAATATAAAAATGGAAAAAAAGTTTTCTGTCAATCTGGTATGTACACGGTATGTCTCACGATATTTTGGATTCGATATAAGATATTTATTTTTTTTGTACGTTTATTAGATTCAGAGAGCACTGATTTCGAAAAATATATTTATTTTGACGAAAGCAAAACAAAGCGAAAAATCAAGTTGCCTCCAGAATTGAATGTTGACGAACTCGGGCAGCAGATTCAGGAGATTAAAATGGAAAATGTATGTTTATTGGAAGAACACAATAGAATCAATGAAATCAAACTCAAAGAACGCTTAAAACTGAGAATGGAAATCGGCCGACTTAAAACTTTCATCACCGAACTTAAAGTAGTATATTTTTTTTACTTAAATTAAAAAAAACTCTTTCAATTGATTAAATTGGTCCATTTCTTTCAACAGTTATCTGGATTCTTCAACAGCGGACAGATTCCCGAAGTGGGAAACACAACAACACTAATTGAAACACTGAAGAGTCACATCAATGATGATAATTTATCCAAAATAGAAAACAACAAAGTACTACACAATAAAATCAAATCGCTAAAATTGACTGATTCTACTTTTTGGCAAGTATGTTTCGATCAATTTGAATCAAATCAATTTAAATTTTATGATATCACCATTGACTGTCGTGTTTTTACTCACCGAATTAAGGATTTCAATTCGACTGAACACAATTCAAAAGGAGTTAATTCGACTGCATTGTGGACTGGAAACTTGGATAATATTCATCCAAATAGTGATATTTATTACAAACCGAACGATTATATGAAAAATCTTCTTAGTGTTAAATTCGATCCCGAAAATCAAAACCCCGCATCAAATCACAATAGAAATAATACTAATATAGGTATATTCTTTAATAATTTAATTATTCGTGTACTATTAATATTTTGTATTTTTTACAAGCGTTTTATTAGCTTCAATCTGTTATTTACTGTATGTATGTACTTCATAGTTATGTTTTATTTTTATTTCTTATATGTAATTATGTCTTTTTTACATATTACATACCTCCTTTACGTTTCACTTACGATTACAATTCAGGAAAAAGTTTGCCTCTTATCCGATCGTTTTCATACTTTGCCATATTGCCCATTTTGGTCATCAATATAAGTAAATGGATCCTCCGCCATTATGATGGTGCAAAAATATCGTGTAAGACGCGTTTAATATCTGCCCGGCGAGATAGTCGTTGACGTTTATCCATCGTTTGTTTATTAGTTTTAAACATAGATGGCGGTAGTAAAATAAAATTATTGTTTTTATTCAAAATAATAATTTTATATACAAATTATAGAAGAGGTATGTTTTTGAAATACTTTTTTTGTATTCATAGACAATCTGTTAGACGAGTGTACATGATTGATCGAAATTAAATAAATAAACATAACTTTATTATTATAGATAAATCAAAAAGCCATACAAATGACATATCTCAAGAATCCGACAGCAATGATTCGACTGACGAATCAACGGAATCATTTTCATACAACCCAGATTGGAATGAACTGGCAACAAAGCGCAAATTAAAAAAGTTGGAGCTTCAAAATAAACTCGAGAGCGAATTAAGAGAAGAAAATGATCTAAATTTAGGTTCCGAGTACAAAAATATCAAAATATATCTATTTAACGAAATTTATTTCATACTAACTTATGAGCCAAACGTTTTCAGATATACGAAACAATGCGTCCGAGAATGAAACCGACGACTTTGAAGCAAACGACGTAGATATATTTAACATTAGCGAAGAACAAGAAGACGATGTGAAGTCCGGCAAAGATTTAAATGACGTTGCGAAGAATTCAGACAGTTAATATCGATTAAATATATGTATAAACAGGTACTATGCAGTTGAATTTCAATATAATATTTCGAAATACAACATTTTTAGATAACATCTGTGCGGAATGTGGAATGGACTCGTCGTGGTCAACGTTCGTCGCTCGTCACCGAGAAGCCTACAAGCTCGGTGCAAAATTACCACCGTGCAATACTTGCAATTTGAAGTTTTTAAAATCTGGACACTTTGACGGAAGACATCGGTATGTTTATCGATCCAAAATGTATATTTTTAGATTTTATTCTATACGCAATTTATGGGGACAATTTAAATGCGCATTTATCGTAAGCATTTAATAAAATTTGTGCGAATTAAAAAATATAGCTATCGGTCACTTCTGAGAAGAGACCAATAGCGGCCAATTCGGTGGCCATTGTTTAGCCTACTTGCACTTAGTCTGGAGATAATCCTTGAAACCAATTATAACGTTCACACAGTCTCTGGGATGCTACTCGGTCTAATCCGATCGCACTTACTCGGCAGTGTACGTAACAATATAGTATTTGTAACTTAAAAAAATAAAATAAGGTAAAAGACTTAAACCTTTTCATAAATAAATTAAAAATAATAAAAAGACTTGGATCATTTGAACAATTACAAATCCATTGTTTTAATTAGGTCAGCATTTTAATATCAAATGCGGGCAATTGATAAGTTTCTTTTATAGAAAAATATAAAGCGACCTAAAATGAATGAAATGCGCATTAACGCATCCTATATGCGCTCTCGCATGTATTCAATTTTGCAACGTTGCTCAACGTCTCTCGACCTAATTTTTCATATATCATTTTTTTTTTTTTTAACTTGTTGCTTTTTAATTGTTATTTTTTATTTAATTTCATACTACAAATGAAATATTGCTCAATGTAACATTTTTAATTTAATATAAATATATTTATTTCATAAATATACCAATTTCTTTTATTCTAATGCGCAAATGATTCGTTCTTAGGAGCAAAGTTATTTTTCTAAATGCACCATTAAATCGCACTATTGTATTCATAGATTGAAACGGCCACCTGCTAAAAAATTCCGACCTCAATCTCACATATGCGACGTGTGCGGCCAAGGATGCACCACCAGATCAGGTCTATCTCAGCACCGACTCCGACACGCCGAAGCCCGCTATTCTTGCCCCCACTGCCCTTATAAATGCAGAAGAAAAGGATACATGAAGGTATAAACTAAATAAATCACTTTAAACCATTACTGTGTAATGTATACTATTCCTTTATACATACATATATAGAAACACGTAGAGACGCACGTACGAGAGATGAACAGTTCTAAAGCAAAAGCAGCCGATACAGAACCTTCCAGACTCGACGCTGCTGCCGAAGAACGGGCCGTTCCAGAAGTGTTCACCGACAAGGATTTGTACCGGTGTGGCCGCTGCAATTACAGATCCCCGAGCATGTCGTACCTGAATATGCATATCAAGTATCATTCGGTGGAGAAGCCATTCAAGTGTGACCAATGTCCGTACCAATGCAACGCATCGAGTAGACTCGCCACTCATAAGAAGACACATTCAAATAAAGTGACTACTTATAATTACTACGAAAGCTGCAACGTAGAATACAACTCGAAGGATAACGTAGATAGCGGTGTTGTACAGCAGCCGAACTTTGTATAATAGTCTTTACCTATATATTTATATACATATGTAATGTGATGGATGAAATAAAAGCATGATTTGAATTAAATATTAATAATTTAATGAACATATACAAAAATAATATATTTAATAGCTAAAAAAATACAACATAAATAACATACATACGCACATGTTGAAAAAAAATTAATTTTATCTGGTCGTACGAAAATCATAGGAACATGTGGTTGAGTATATCGATCAAAAGTAAAATAAAAATCACACAGACAGTAAAGTCAAGATATTTTAGATCAAAGGCCGTCGCGATAGAACGAAAGTTCATACCCAATCTTAGAGTAAATCAGACTAAGACAATCGGCTGATCGTGACCTGTATAAACATAAGACAAGCCATTCATTCAATAAAGTGTCTGAACCAATTTTGAGTCCAGTTTGTCATGTGTTTTCAAAACGGAACAATGTTATTCTATCACAACAGCCTTGACATATGAAGACATTAATCACTTGCATAGTTGAATTACACTTGAAGAAAATTTCTTAAACACAATTTCATTTACAGTATAATTGAGATGATACATCTAATACAATGAGAATATCCTCTAATTATGTTCGTCATAAGATGAGGATGCCATTTAATTAAAACAGTACACACACTGCTTCTCAAAATTCAAACGATACAAAGGTCTATTCAGGCAACAACCTAGAACAGCATTGCACGGAAAATTCTATTCATACTATACAGCACCACACGTTCAGACAAGTTTTAGTCGAATGAAAGGCAAAATCAGCTTACATATATATTACACAGCACAAAATGTGGCACAATATTCGGTATTTCCTTGCATAAACCCAGAACTGCCATCAGGAAAGTCTTGATTGATCAATTCATTTATATTTCTATTATATAATCGTTATCCAATATTATATCACTTTATGTTAAGTTATGCTCTGTTATATTTAGTCAAGTTTTAGTTTTTATTTGTTTATTATGTAATTTGTAAAAATCTATAATTGGGCTCAGATGTTATTTTGTTACATTTATTCTTTATTTTTATGGATTTCTAAATCTGCTATCTGTAAATTTTTTCAATAAATAAATATTGCTTGCGTCCGAAAATATTCATAAGCGCATGCGCACTTTCGTCAGTGCGCGTGCACTCACTACTATGACGTCACGCAGTTCGTGATTATTTCCACAGTGGCCAAAGAAAACCAGTTTTGCTTGATACATTACGGTGACATGTACTGCTGTATGATATGAATAGATCGTGTCGGCTACTGCTATTACATCAACATATGAATGTACCAAAGAATAGTGTTCGTATGTGCTGTGCCAGGACGAATAGACCTTAAGACGTATATATCACTATTTTTCAGTGAGCTTTCATACCTATACAATCCGTCAAAACTACACAACCATAAACAATCCAACCTACATTTTACACAAGACTCCTTATGTAACATGCGTAAACCTCCGATGAATCCCGAATCATTAAACACGACTAGAGTTCCACTGAGATTACCATTCCGATGTCATAAACACGCTCCCACCTCATCTATCATATAAAAGAAAAACATCTGCAGAATATGTATTCATTGTAATAATGCGTTTCCATGTAAACAAAGTGACTACTGAATATTTAGCTAAGGTATCTAAGCTAAATAAAATCTCTTCATATATATATATATATATATATATATATATATATATATATATATATATATATATATATATATATATATATATATATATATATATATTCGACAGTTTGTCGATATTGTTGAGCGTGCACTACGATAACAGTATTGACGAGTAGCGTGTTCCAAGCCAGGCGAACACTTTGCTCCGGACGTACACATTCCAAGCTTGCTAGGAGATTGGAAGTGACACGACAACACGACATTGACCAATCTCCTCTCGTATTCATACAAAATCTAAATTTTAACTATCGTCCTAGCCTACAATGATTGCACAACATTGTACAGGGTGAATCTCCCCAGCCTTCTATGGCAAGTACTACGAGTCACTCGATAGCATTTAGACTGGACAACTTAAAAAAAAACCTAACCTATAAATATATATATTGTAACTATCACTGTACCCGAGCAGAATATCCCGCTACGTGATATGCACCATTGATCGACGACTCCGGGTACCAAAATCCGACTCCTCGATAAAAATTTGATCTACGTAGATATCACACGAGTACATAAACAAATCAAAAGTGCTCGAATTCTTCGGCTCTCTTAAAAATCAATCACATATACACAACGGTTTGAATCAAATTTACATTTAATTGATTTCATCTGATGATGTATTATATTTATATTATATATACTAGACATGAGTGATATTTGATCGTTATTCTTCGAAACTGCACTGACCTGTGTGCATTTTCATGTGCACGAACTGCTCGAGTCAAAGTTTGCATGAACTAAAATACACACTTAAAAGCTATACAAACAAATCATATTGATTTATACACAAAATATACATATTAAGCTCACATTTATAAGAAGTTTTTGGAATAGAAGGTGTTGTACGCGAAATTATACGCATTTGTCTTACAAAACGATGCGGTAATTTAGTGTACGTGATCCTTCATCCTATTGCACATTCTAAAACCCAGAATTCAGAATAAAACTCAATTGAAATCAATTTGAAAAGTTTCATTGAGATCTACAAATACTGTTGAAATACAATTAATAAGCTATTACAATCCTTATCTCAACACATATTATAAAAAGTGATTGTGAACACCAATAAATAAGTAGAAATTATTTATACGTATACCATAAAATTATATTATATAAATACACCATTGAATTTGAATCGCACAGACGTAATGAAATTTATAGATTGAAAAATCTCAACGGAATATTTTATCACAAAATTTCAATATGCCGTAAAAATTTTAATAATACTATACATTGGAATTTAATTCCCGTTAACTAAAATACGTGGACAACTTTACGAATACGTGTAATGTTTATAATATATATAGCACAGAATTTTATACAAAAAAGGCAATTCTCACAAAAAGGACAGATTAGATTAAAATCGATCGGCAACGTCGTCGTGCGACTTTCCCGGAATCTTGCACGACTTCCGCAGCTCGTAAAGCGTTTATAAAATAAGGACAAAAGTGTTATACACGTTAGTCACCGAGACGTTAATATACCATACATATATGTAGATTCAGTGAAAGCAATTGAAGTAGTAGTTACAATGTGAAATTTTAACATTTAATAATAATACACATTAAAATTATATATTCATTGGTCAAAAATGACGCGTTAAATCGAATGTATCAAAAAAATAATTTAACCCCTGAATTTACTGAATGAGGCAATTGTTCTTCTTTTTCAATTCAACGTTAGATAAATTACGTTCAATCTCGTCATCGTCTTCCATGCTGAAATAAAAAAAATAAATCCAGATTTAAAATTATATAAAATTAAAATTATATATACATACAGGGACCCGAACCGGTATTTTTTTCGTTCCGGTTCATAAATTTCATAATAAGAGAAGGGATTCTTAACTTTTTAACCAACTCGCGAGCTTCACATATGATTGTATTTAACACATTCAGCCCGGCGCATGATTTCATACATTTGCCCATGTGGCGGCACTGTCACGAGTATCGGTACCCAATTACGCGTGACGGCATTAAATCACTTTATATAATGAGTTGTCCCTAAATCTTTAGTCTTTTATAGGAATTTTAGTGCTGGGGTGCTCAATGAGGTGGAACCGTAAAATTATAGTCAGCTATAGTACTATCCGCGTGGCCACGGTGGTACACGCCAGGTTGAACGTGTTAAATTGGAATCTTTGTATGTGAATATAATTGTAAAGTATGTGCCTAGGGCTTCCCAGCCGATTTAAAACGAAATCAAAAAACTGGCTTTTAGACCATCTTTCAAAAAACCGAAAACCGGCTTTTTAAGGTTTCAACAATTATGAATTTCAAATTTCTATGAAAGATAAAAAAAAATGTGTATTGGATCCAAAATTTCTTAGGGAATAGGCGTATATTTCTTTGAACAACAAAAAAAAAAGGTACGACAATTAGTGGTGGCTTTGAGGGGTGACCGTAAAAAAGTCGACAGTGAAAATATCGAAAATGTTCGTTTACCATGCATACATATGAAAACCGGTTAGTATATACATATATCAGTGGCGTGCGGTTAAACTCTCTCTCCCCCCATCGTTCATCCTCACTTAATTTGCGCGAGCAGGATACAACAGGAACAAGCTTTTCCTCCCGTATCCTGCGCGCGCACATTAAACAAGGCTGTATGACAAAAAGAGAGATAATTTCACCGCATGCCACTGATATATATTATATATACATAGTACCGTTTACCATGCACCCTTTTTTTTGATCTTTCGACTTAAGGTCTTTCGATTTTCGATCTTTGCCTTCCGATATTTGCTTTTTCGACCTTTTCACTTTCGGTGCCGTGAGGTAGACCCGGCTTTGAGATATAGTAATGGACGACCAGGTCTAGGGCTTCTAAGTCGGTTTTAACCGAAACCATTTTTCAAAAAACCGAAAACCGGCTTTTTCGGCTCGATCAACTTTTTTTTTAAGGTTTTCTTTAATTCATGTTTTTTTCCACCAAACTAACAATTATGAATTTCAAATGTACATGAAAGATCAAAATAAATGTGTGGATTTGAGATTTAGTAAGGAACGAAGACCAGGTCTTAAACCAATAAAAAATTATTAAAAGCAGTTTCAATAACCAACACAAGGCCTCTCAGAATTTTGGCAAATTGGGTTTTTCATAATTTGTAGTTTTTGCGTGTTCAGCTATAAAAGTATAGAAAACGTTATTGTAAGTTTTTAAGAATAAAACGGTTACGCGACAATTGGTTCACTTCCAAAAGGTTCAACGACAAAATGTACCTGATAATTGGTGCACTGGCAAAATGTACCCGCGACAAAATCTTCACGCGACAAAATGTCCACGGAAATAATGTTCAAGCGAAAAAATGTTCAAAAGCCCTAAATTTTCCTATTTTAATGGAAAAAGTAACTTTTTATTGTATTATATATATCTATCGCGGATTTCACTGAATTAGTTTAAATGTTAGGGGTTTTTTGTAACGTCAAATATTTTGTCGCTTGAACGTTATTTCCGTGGACATTTTTCGCGTGAACCAATTGTCGCGTGAACCAATTGTCGCGTGAACATTTTGTCGCAGGTACATTTTGTCAGTGTACTAATTGTCGGGTACATTTTGTTCTTGAACCTTTTGGAATTGAACTAATTGTCGCGTCCTCGAATAAAACAGATGTGTAAAATAACTTTGAAAAGTGGAAATATTTGGACACAAATTCATCTCAGCAGTGTTCTTATTCACGATTCTACGAGGTTAGACATTATTTTTTTAATAACGGTTTTTTCGGTCCCTGCATACATAAAAATTTGCATTCAATTAACTAAAAAATTATTTACCCTTGTTCATGTTCGTGAAGATGATGAACTAACTGATCTCGAGCATCAACTACGGTGAGTAATTCACGTAATAACCTCGCTTCATCTCCCCGTTGACCTTCAGACTTGCGCCACTCTTCCACTGTTAACAATGCCCTAAGTTCTTCGTCGACTTTGGCATGCTTTACGCGAAGCTCATTTTCTTGCTCGCTAAAAGAATAACAATTATGAAATTTTATACATACATATAATACAAAATTGCATAATAATAATACGTAGTATATTTACAGTATATTCAGTTGCATCTGCCTTTTGAGTAAAGCATTCTTTTTGTTGACTAAAGTGAACCATTTCGTCATGAGAGCATTTTCCTCCTGTAATTATATTGTACGATTACTAAACGATGCATATATATGTAATACAACACACAAAACGATTCTGTGATATTATTCAAAACTGTACTTCTTCCGATTGACTACTATCCATTACGGCACGAAGCTCTTTTTCAAGAACGGCAGCTTGGTCATCGATGGCCGATTGCTCTCTCTCTAAAGCTTCCATTTCACACTGGATATAATTTCTCATATCTTTTCCGAACTACAATGACGTACATTACATCAAATTTGGTATATTATAGAATTAAATTAGTACTGTGAGAATAATTCTTACGCCTTTCATTATGAACGAATCTTTATCGGGACTGATTCTTTCCATAATGTTGGTGAAAGAGCGTAATGGCGAACTTGATTTGTTTACACCACTATCAAAATTACGTTGCGTCGGACTACGATTGGTATCTTCAAATACTGAAATAACAAAATCAATTAAATTACACCGAGCAACAAAAAAAATATAGCAGAGCGGAGACTAATCAATCGTTACTAAGTTTATCCCGCTGAATTCAAATATGAAAATGATTTTTTTTGGTTTGGTTTATAAAAATGCGCAATTTTTATAGATTTTTGGCTTTTGCAATCTTTAACTCAAAATCTGATATTGCTGTGCCAAAAGTGAGTATTGGAGTCAATGGTCAGATATTTTTTCTATTGATTGTGATTTTTTATTGCTTTAACCGTTTGCCCGCGGCCGTCTTCTATGGAAGCTTTGGGCAACAAGTCTGTAGCGCGGCTGTCTTCCATAGAATTTCTGAACTTTGCACGGGATTTTGAGCCTTATATGCGCCTATGTCAACTGTTTTAAGGTTCAAAATTGGTTGAATATATTACTGAGAGTTGAATGCCATCTATTCAATTTGCTTAAAATGAATATATACCAGTAAAAATTAGTTTTTTGTGGAACCATACTGAAACCTCGTTTGTGTGACGTCACGTCTGTTGAACAATGGCGACGATACGTCTCAATTGTATGAAGAATGATTATTTGACAATCAAGCCAAAACTACGAGATATATTATGTATTTTATTGTTTAAAATAATACTTTATGTGTTAATTAACATATCTGGTTACTTGAGTAAATATTAAAATCTGTATTTAAGGTCGAAAACTCGATTGCCAAATTTGCGAAAAAGGTGCCGCCGCATACACGGCTTGTTCGCTATATTTATTGCCGCAGGCAAATGGTTAAACGCTCACATATCATAAACGAAAGAAAACCGACAAAAATCATTCTCATATTTGAATTCAGTGGGCTAAATTTAGTAACGATTAATTAGAATCCGCTCCGTGATGTTTTGTTGCTTATTAATTATTGTAAGATGAAATATTAGTAAGCAAGCTATGTAGATTAATGTTAATAAACAGACATTTATATGAATTTAATATTAATGAAAAACCAATCATACATATGTATTTAATTCCATTACCTTCTTTGTTAATCGCATTATTTTCAGCATCGACATCGACATTTTTGACCGAATTATCAGTCTTGTCGAGCGGATTATTACCCAAAGATTTATCTCCCGCTGTTATACAAACACCTGAAAGGCAGCACGTGAAAGTGGATATGCAATATGTGAAATAGAATTATTAGCACGAAAGAGTAAGAAACCAAATCCGTAACCATATTATACCATCACCATAGAAAATGATGAATTATATAATCAGACATATGTATACATACGAAATTGCTTTTATTGTGCATACGAAATAATTACCACTGCTCAACTGTTGTTCGGCCAGAATCTGAGACGCGTTTAATACTTCAACAGTACCAATCTTATTACCAGGTGAAGTCGGACTGTAAAAAAATAATCAATAGTTTAAAAAGAAAACACTTTAGTTTATATAATAGAACGTAGAAGAGCTAAATTTTCACCTATTAACTAGACCAGCTCGAGCATCGGCGATGAGCTTTCTCGCTCGTTCCCGCAATTGAGCCTGCCTAGCGTCTTCCGATTGCTGAAATAAAACACAAGGCAACCATGAACTTCATTATAATGTGTTCAAACTGAAGATATATATTTGTATACGTACGTAAAAGATGCAATAATTAGTTTCATTGACATTATACTAACATTGACAATCGCTTATATCAAAAACGGGAACTGATTTAAAAATAATTCGTAATATAATTGCCAATTTTGATGATCACACAGTGAAAATTTTAAACGAAACGATACAAATACATCAAAACAAAACACAAAGCAAGCGACATTCACTAAGCTCAAATAAAAAAACTACATTCATGAGTAAATAAATACATAAGGCAATCTTTCAAGTTGTTCCAAATGGGTATTGAAAAATCTTGAAGGACTGCATCACACAATGCATGGGATGTAACAAACCTTCTGTGGACTGAGCGGTCCGTTTTGTACTTTAACACCGTTTAAATTCCCCGGTGGATCGACAGAGGTCGGAGTCTTAACGTAGGCGGCGGCCTCTTCCCTGGCCGCCTTCCTGGTCGCCTCCAGCAACTGCCTCGCCCTCTCCTTCAGCTCGTCGTGACGGGAGAGTAGTTGCTGATTGATTTGATTCGAAATTACGTTTCCAAAAAATATCTACATATGTATATGATTTCACACAGCTACAAATCACTATATGTCTGCTAGGTTTACTATGTGTAATAATTTTCCAAAGAAATGAAAAACGAAAATAAAACTCAAAACAAAAAACAAATACATCCATCTGATTGGCTAACGTGACCTAAAAAATGATCATGTGAAAAAGTACGTATACTAATCAAAAGACTGATGTGGACGTATGAAAATATGATTTTTTTGATTTCAATACATTTAAAACGGAAAAATTAAAACAAACGAAAATATATAAAAATGGAACATTCACAAAACAAAATTCACACTATCATCAAAAGCGTCTATTTATTATCAAAACCAACTCATGACTTTATATATGTATGTATTTGAGGACTATAAAAAGGTCACTTAACAAAATTCGATAATTAAACATACATACACGTTCACACATACCGGCTATGAGAGCGTTTTCGATACAAATTGAGCGCAAATGTAGAGAAAATTACACAAGACAAAAGTTCTACTTCCGGTTGTCGGATTATGTTCGAAATTTTTTTATTACTTATAATCACTATCATTATTATACACAATAAATATCAAGAAAATAAAAATAATTTAAAAGATCAAAATAAAATAATGAAATATTGTTTTAAAAAAAATACTACTTCCGGTTTGCGAATTCCGACCAAAACCTTATCAGCTCTAAGTTAGTACATAAAGAATACAAATATAAATTTTCAGCTTGATACGTTCAGGGGTGTCACAACATATTTTCAATTTTCTAAGAGGAACAAATCCCACTTCCCGTTTATTTAGTGATTTTTTTTTTATTTTCATCTCATTGATGCAATAATTATGCTTGAATTGAATTTTTCGTGAAGAGCACACATGTTTAAGGGGTCGAAAAAAATAGTGGGAGAAAAATCGAACAAGAGTAAACTGCCGCTTCCGGTTGACGGATGCTTACCAAATTTTATACATAGCTCGGTATTGAGCTTAAACTTCTAGATATGAAATTTCAGTTCAATAAACCAAAAGGTTTCTGATAAAAACATAAAAAACTTCGATTCTCTAGAGTAAAAGTACTACTTCCGGTTCAGGTAAAAATATTAGAGTATAAAATTTATAATTTCTATTACATGTTAAAAAATTTCAGTTTGATTCGGTTAGCGGTTTGGGAGATAGTTGAATTCAAAAACTTAAAAAAGAGGACACCTACAGTTACCATTTCCGGTCAACTTAAAAATTTACGTCATATTGATAAGAATTTCAATAACCGATACTAAGTTTTATCTCGATAGTACTAACAGTGTTCAAAAAATACACAAACACACAGCATACACACATTTTTTCTAGATCATGAAAACGTGATCAGTGATCGATTCTAAGTTCGAATCATTAAAAATCTCGAGTTCGAATTTTCGCATGATCACAAAACTTCATCTATTGTTACTACGTACATAGATAAAGTAAAAATACTCAATATAGACAACATGATACAAATGTTGCATAATAATCAAATTTAAAGATTTACTTTTGGTCTATTCGATTCAATTTAACTACAATAAACGACTACACTATCAAAATATTCACTTTTAAATTACAACTACAAGTATATATGTATATATATTTTTTTATACGCGAACTATGAATTATTGCGATGATATGACTAATTTAAAAAAATATTCATTTTAAGCACACGCATATATAAAAATAATAAACAAAAGCTCAAAATAATCCAAGCAAATTTAACAACTCAAAACCAAAACTCTCATTTGACCCATTAACTTTTATACCTGTGTCGGCTTCGGCAACGATTCCGTAGCATCGACGACGGTTTCATCTTTATTCTGATTGATTTGATGGACATCATCGATTCGCTTCACTTCGTCACTCTTTTCTTTCAATTCTAAAGTGGGCTGCTTCGATTTTCCTACATTAAAAAAGTTTTTTAAAAACATACCTCTTCTATAATTTGTATATAAAATTATTATTTTGAATAAAAACACCAATAATTTTTTTTACTACCGCCATCTATGTATAAAATTAATGACTACCAAACGACACCGAGATTAAAAATTTTCGGACTTGAAAAGCTTCTTAAACGATATTTTATCTCTATCGTAATGGCGGAGGATCTATTTACTTATGTATATTGATGACCAAAATGAGCAATATGGCAAAGTATGAAAACGATCGGATAAGAGGCAAAATTTTTCCTGAATTGTAATCGTAAGTGAAACGTAAAGGAGGTATGTAATAATAAAAATACACACACTGATAATTCTATACAAAAGTATGCTACGATTTTCCTTGCAGAGCTACTACAACTACCTTCATCCAAATGCACGGTTAGAACTTCTTGATCCTCGTCTTCCTCATCGGAGCCAAACGGATCGGTCAATTGTTTCCTCGTCATTAATTTCACCGGCCACGATTCACGCACGGTGATGTCTAAAGGTTGCGTCAACGAACTGCCCTTTATATTACTATCCTGTTTAGCGGGCTCTGCCTTCGGCACAATTCCAGAAGGGTTGGTTGCCTCTTTTACATCTTTATTCACTATGTAGTCCTTTTTGTACGCATAAGACTTATCATAGGTGACATCGTTCGTGTCTTTATTCAAAAATTTGCTATTATCAAAGGACAATTTGAAATTTTGAAACTTTTCTTTGGTCGGCGACAGCACCTTGCCCAATATATTCTTGGATGCAAGCAACATTCCTTTCATATCCTTCATATTCGTGATGGGCGATCTCTCTTTCTGAAATTGACTATCGTTACTTAATATTCTATCAGGCGAATTTGCATTTTGCATTGATTTTCTGTCTTGAGAGTGCTGAGAATCTTGAGAATCTTGAGAACTAAAAAATAAATAAAATAAAATATAATATAAAAATAAACAATGAACATAATACAACAAACAAAAAAATAAACAACATTATACCTCAAAGATGCCCGATTTGTAATCGGCTGACCGTCATTTTTCTTTTGTCTCATCGATAGAATCTCTTGCGAGAACAGCTCGACGGATATTTTAGTATCTTTATCGGTATTAAAGCGACCTATCGTATACGACGATTCTTCAGCGGTTTGACCTGAACGAATAAAAGCACTGAACAACCAAACCGTTCAATTTTAGCACAGTTAAATTTATATACCAAAGCATACCTATTCTGCTTAATCTAAATTGTCGATTGGTGAAAAGTGCTCGCAGTTGATGTAAATACGTGAGCAAAGCTAGACGATCCGGACCATGAGATCTTCGTATTTCACTGGGATGCAACAAGACCGGAACCCCTAACGTCTCCGACGCTCTCAAAACCATCTTGATATTTCCTTCAGCGTCATTCGGAGACACCTCGAGCATATCTCTATAATTTAAAAACACCAACTGATAAGTAATTCCAATTGCTGAAGATACTCTGCAGTGTAATATGATGCACTTACATTAAATCCGGTCTGAAGTAGTGTATTATAGCACAGAACGCTATACCGTTCGACCAGCTCGTTGTTAAATTAGTAATATTACATTGGGGATAATCTTTTGTCACCTCTTTGCACCACTCCAATAGATCTTGAGCGGGGGTGACGTCTCTATTAACATTGTCCTCGACGGACAACTCTCTCGCAAACTTGCCTCTGTCTACTTTAGCACCGTCGTTCATCGACACTGGAGTTTTATCGGTACAAACTTTACCGTTGTCGACGATCGGAGTGGTCACATTCGAATTATCCTCGTCGATGTCCTTCGAATAAGGATAATCGTTCAGATTGGTCTTCAGTTCTAATGGTTTCAGGCTGTGTTTGGACACCGGCTTCACTTTGGAAAATTCGACAGTTTCGAACGGATTGGTGTATTTGTGATCGTCGTAAGGCAACGACGGCAATTTGTAAGAATTGTAAGAGTCTCGTTTGGAGCCGTCTTGGAGTGGATCTAGAGGAGTAGACGCTATAGGCGTTGTGGTCAACGATGCGGCGCTCTCCGGAGTTCCCGCCAGACTAGACGTCATCATCTCCATCTGTTGCCTCAGATCCAGCATCTATATAAAATTAGAAAACGATAAAAATTTCACCAGTTTACATAAGCAAAACGTCTAAATTAGACTTACAGTTATACATCTACGAATTGTGAATAATAAAGTGCTATTTTGATGCTTGGTATGAGATCTTTAAAGGACATATCTAAAGGTGTTTTTCACAGGAGTGTGCTCATGTATAATGCCCTCCCTGAGTGCATCAGGTCTGCTAAAAACATGGATGCATTCCTGCGAGGTGCGAAGAGACACCTCTGTGAGGGACAGTACATATAAGTTAATTATAAATTTTAGAGTTAAGTATAATAATTAAGATGTATTTTTTTTAAATTAGCTTGATAGCTAAAATATATATAAATAAATAAATAAAAATAAATATCTAAACTGGGATGCTAGTAACCGATATTTAAGATACACAATAGTAATAGATCAATTCTGAAAATATTTTATCATTACAAAGTATATATGTACATATATAGTAATATAACCAACTTGGCCCAAATCCAAGGCAGAATAAGTCTAAATTTTAACCGTACCATGTTTGTACCAGATCTTAAAGCATCTGATGTCCCTTTTTCCCGTACTTTTAATCGTCATAGCCTTTAGAAAGGAAATAACACATTAAATCGTATTAGATATGTCTTTCAACATCTCAATGAACTTTAGGTGAATTCTCGGTGACGCTACAAAAAAGCAGCTGATGTGAAACAAGCTTTATATTCTATAAATCGGCAATCAATTCTCTAAATGAAGGCGCAAATTCATATACACATTGCCACACCAAAGCACACAATGCATCGGCATTGAATCCTAATTCATCCGACTCACCTTCTTATTATCAGACGGTAGTCTGTAGCCGTAACCAGCAGACTAAGTGAAAACACAAAACGCACACTCGTTTAAACCTATCGAAAATTCGAATACAACAACACGGTACGACTTATCCCAACCGCCATACCTGTTTGTAACTGGTAGAATTCTCTGAAAAGGTGAAATCGTCTTCTTCAAAGTCATCCAATGGTGCAATGTCAGAATTGTTGTTTACAGACATCAACGAAGCCATCGACTGCATATCTTCATCGCTGTGCAGGAAAAATAAAAATAACATAAACATACATAAATGTGTATATATATTTAAATGTTACAGTCGAAGGGTATTTTCAGTTATAATATATTCCAACTGGCGTTTTAGGTCATTCATATTCGAATACAATTCAACTAGTAAATTATATCTCTACAAGCGCCAATAAACTTTCAAAAATGTGCGCCAGTTGTAATATAACAGTTGAGTTTTGACAGTTCTGATGTTTTTACGAATGCTTTAGAATTCAATAATGCGTTAATATTTGCTCGGTATTACGAATAAACGTAATGATTACCGTATTATGATAGCTCTAAGAATGTGTTCAAAACAAAAATGTGACTTTCCAACTCAATTTACTAGTCGAGTGACGTTTTCAATAAAACCTAACCTATCCATCTTACCTGGTACTAACTTATAGTTGAACTGTATTTTTAGTTGTAATATACTTTGAACAGTTGGAATGTAATATTCCAACAAGTCAAAATATATAACAACTGAAAATACACTTCAACTATAACGGTAGTTGGTACCAGGTTAGATGGAATATATTCCAACTAGTCAAAATATATTACAACTGGAAGATATACACACGCAGATAAATCGCTTACGCGATATTACACTCACAGACATTATTCACAGATAAAACGCTCACAGGACAAATCACTTTGTATGTAAGTATTTTTGGTTGGGAATATCGAAAACAAAACAAATTTTCTATGACAATGACTCGTTTTTTTTTTCGATTCAAATAAATTAAATAAAAATACAAATGAATATTTAATATTAGATTCGCCATGTTTAAGCTGTTTATATTACAAGAATTAAAAAAATCTTATAATTAACTCTGTACTTTGTGAATAAATTGAGATTAAACTGGTTTGTTTATATTTTATTTATTTCTCTGTGATATGATAGTGTGTTAATTCGTCACGATACGTTTAATTGAGTTTTGGAATAATTCTTGTGTAAAAAATAACGTTTTTGTACATATGAATAATTCCGTGAGCGTTTTATCTGTGAATATGTCTATGAGCGATTTATAGCGATTTAGCCAGCAGCATAGCTTGGTCGTTAAGCTTCTGCTTAGAGTCGTGAGGTGCCGTGTTCGTTCCCGGGGCCGGGCCTCGAATGAAAATGAATTTTTCAGAGTATGCTGTTCGTCAGACCTGGATTTGTGACTCCAGGTTGATCGTTTCCTATCAGAGTTTGCCAATTTTCTCTGATTTCATTGTTGAAACGGTTCCCGGTAAAAATTGGCTAAAATCCTTCCTATATACAATATGTCACCAATAATTTGTGATTGATTAATGTGCAATAAAATAAGTTTGTGTACAATTTGATAGATGTCTCATTGATTTGCGAGTTTTTCAGTGTCTCGTAATTCAGTGACTTATATAATGAATAAAAATACTGCAATAAGGCCTTCCTGGTATATGTATAAACCGCTTTGTGACGCATTGGGGTAACCTGTCAGGTCACAGTGGTCTTTAGTAATTGTTATTATTGTAATAATAATAAAAAATAAATAAATATGGGAGTGTAATATCCGTGAGCGGTTTGTCGTGCGCGTTATGTCGGTGAGTGTTAGGTCCGTGAGCGATTTGTCGTGACACCTTGTAACATATACACAATAATCAATGAATACTAACGCAGCACTTCCTTCCCGCAGTAGAACAGAGCTGACGGTGACCTCCAAGCAAGCCGACGTAACCTAAAATGAACGTTTTTACATGAGTGTGACAAATTTAAAATCGAAATCCCATCAAATATTATGTACCTTCGTAGTGCACGGTCGCATCGAAAGCTGCAGACTCTTATGGGACGGTCCCGCCGAAGCCAGAGGTTTCAGATTCAGCGGCACCTGAGCGATTCTACGCCGTCTGCCCGTCGTCGATACCTTCAATCGAGTCATATATTAGAATTTTATTAGTTTAATCTGACTGTCCTACTACTGATGAATGTCCATCTTACATCTTCCAATATAAATATCCAGTCTTTGTCCTCAAGCTCGTTAGTACGCTGGTCCCTAAATAGAGTAACTGCTATGTTTTGATTGTCAGGCACAGCCCATATTATGCTCCCTCTGTAACATTTATAACACAATTGATCAATGAACAAATAAATATAAAATAATAAATGTTTTCAACTTCAACTTAAATATCAAACTCTTAGAATGCATTACTAAACTATGTGCATTGTAATAAATAGTGGTAGTTCTAAGAATTCGGTCCCTGACAGAGACCATACTAAAAATCTACTTCACTTATCTTTATTATAATACTTTGTACAAGAGTTTGTTGATTTATTTCCAAGCATACTAGCTATTGTTTATAAACGTGGGATTTTTTTGCTCGGCCTCAATTGAGAATTTTACCGCAGATAAACTGTGAACTCCCCACAATTAATATCTATTTTTAATAAGACTTCTGTTTACCATATGCGTAAGTTCAAAAATAGAAATGAACGCGTTTACATATGCAGCTATTTATAAATATATATCCTATTTCACTGGAAACTTAAATACCCATTAAAAATATAAGTGTTTTTTTTTTTTTATCGTATAAACTGAATATTATGTATAAGAGCCAAACAGTTACACTTAAATGGATCTCATTTAATTCATTCATATTTTAATGCTCAAAACGATCATTATGAAAGTATTTAGATGAAAAAATTTTATAGGTTTTAACTTTTTTAATGGATATTTGCCGCTTTATGTGATTCTTACGAGAAAATTTACATAAACAAATCAATTATATTGCTTCATCAGTATTTTATAGTTTTTCATTAACCTGTTAGGCATTCTTGGTATATAATATGTATAAGTATATATATATATATATATATATGTATATAGGTATGTATGTATAGAAAAATATAAATTACATACAATGCCTTGTACATATATCCATACTTGCTTTTTTAAATGAAAAAAACTGTCAACTGTCAATTTTCATAATATATAGTACGATTCAGATTCTTAATACAATACAAGCTCTAAGTTTTTATGAAGATTATAAATTGTATAAAAATTCTTTCTAAACTCGTTATGGACCGCCCAAATTTTCCGAAAACTCACTATAAGTCTACGTATTTTTTTTATAATAGATTTGGTAAATTAAACTTATTATTATTAAATTGAAATACAACTTCTTTATAGTTGTCTTCAACCGTATGAATTATCAGATCAGTATTTCTCATACTGTGCTGATTGTTGTATTCAATTTTGTATAAAATTTATATACATTTAAATATATTTTCACAGAATAATCGTTATCTATCTTATATTAAACATAGATCATCGTGTTATTAATTTGAATGTAAAAAACCAGTCAATATCAATATCTGGGGATTTGAGTATTATTATTTTGGAATATTATCGATCGATTCCTTGGAAAAATTCAAGCTTTAAAACGTAGAAATATATGTAGATATTTTTTTTAATTTATTTATCGATATTTTGTATAAAGATATGTTAGAATGATATTGTAATGTAGGAACATGTCATAGTCGACAGTCAGTTAGAAGAATAATACTGTAATGCGGGAACATGAGAGAGAATATCCACTGTCTAAGTGCATTCATGGGTGAACAATAGAGACCCCGAATTAGGCTAACGGAATCAGTAAGTGCCCGAACAAAGGATACGCTGGACTTCTCACAGACCTGGGCGAGTGCGTGTGCAAACAATAGACTCGCCAGAGTAGACCTTTAAGTGCCTAGACAATAGACACATTAATGGATCGGGGAAGCTGTGCTGTGCAACTTGTCCTTTATAAGGAAGTACACACGGTAGATCAGATTATTACTGGAGTGAGCGGTGGTTCCGTGTGGACCTCTGAGATGGTTGAATAAATGCTGTGAAGCGAATTTGGCCTTTCATTTGGATCCTAAACCCACCCCTAAGCACCTAAGTTTGAAACTACACCTTTTAAATAATACTATTTTTACAAGCCTCTTCTATACTTGACTTCGCTAACGATTCATTATGTATGAAGTTTGGAAGATTTAAAAACAACAGGCTGTGTTTTCAGTCTTTGAATTAAAGACGGCTCACAGTGAGTTAACTCTTTGCCCGCGGCAATAAATATAGCGAACAAGCCCTGTACGCGGCACCTTTCTCGCAAATTTGGCAATCGAGTTTTCGACCTTAAATACAGATTTTAATATTTACTCAAGTGACCAGATATGTTAATTAGCACATAAAGTATTATTTTAAACAATAAAATACATAATATATCTCGTAGTTTTGGCTTAATTGTCAAATAATCATTCTTCATACAATTGAGAAGTATCGTCGCCATTGTTCAACAGACTTGACGTCACATAAACGAGGTTTCAGTATGGTTCTACAAAAAACTAATTTCGACTGGTATATATTCATTTTAAGCAAATTGAATAGATGGCATTCAACTCTGAGTAATATATTCAACCAATTTTGAACCTTAAAACAGTTGAAATAGGCGCATATAAGGCTCAAAATCCCGTGCAAAGTTCAGAAATTCTATGGAAGACAGCCGCGCTACAGACTTGTCGCGCAAAGCTTCCATAGAAGACGGCCGCGGGAAAACGATTAATATAAAAATTGCGTTTTGGATTAACGTCAACAGTAACCAAAAAAAAAAAAGTACAATCAAGTGTCCAATTGAATCCATCAAGTCATTAATTACTTCAAAGGTTCTTTCATGGACGGCTCCCATTCTAGCGCCTCGGAGACGACCCTCCTCGAGCGTCTCGACCATACGACGCTCAATTTGTTCGGTTTCCTGAAACAAACAACATGTCAATTAAAAAACAGCGACACTCAAACCCAACTATAAATACCGAAAAAAAATTCTATTCATAGACCATTGACAAATCCGGCCGACGATTGCCAAGAATTGTGCGAATCTCACGTGCCGACATATTTCGCATTATGCAAAACAAACAAAATCCATACAAACGTACCATTTAGACGTAGTTTCCAAATCGACGCGGTGATATGACGCCGTAAATTCAAACTTGGCCGCCCGCTTGTTCACCCGCTGTAACCTTTTCCAAACGGAAGTCATTTTTATACGAGCCCTCTTTCTATTTATGCACTCTGTTGTAATCGAAGATCATTCATATGTGCATTTCATACTATTGTCGGATGACGGACACACACCGAGTGTACATTATAGTGAGTGGGCGACCACAATGTTGTTCGTATGCTGAAATCTGAAAGGAAATTAGATAAGGATATCAAATCGCATCACACATGAGGAAAATCACCATTTAAAAAAAATGTGTTTTGTTTAATTATATATTCATTATCTTTGGCAACAAATGAATCGTAAATTTATTATGCATTATGTTTGTATGTACATACTAGCTTAAAATACGGTTTCAATTTAGAAAATGCTTTCTATTTAAGGTTTCTATTGATCAAATGAATGAACATGGGAAATAATTAGTACACAACGCAATCTGTTAACCCTTTGAAAACTAGCGTCTTTTCTGTTGAAAGCATAGAAGTAGAATGCATAGAATCGCTCTCAGCCTCCAAAAATGTTGCTACAAAAACTCTGCACGGCAGAGTTTGTTCATTGTTAGCTAAACTTCGTCTCTCTTTCTATCTTTTCTCTCTTCTTACTTTCCGTCTCTCTCTTCGATGGCTCGCTTTTCGACGATACTAATGTTAACAATGACCATTCTATGCATTCTACTTCTATGTTTGAAAGCCATTTCCAACTAGAATTATTTAGAAATCCAATAGAAACAGGTATAAAAATTGTAGCTGGCCCAAACAAACCGTAGATCACTACCCTAGATAACTATCGCCAAGGATTTCGAGTTTTGTAAAGGTGTGTTTAGACTCTCTAATATATCTTGCAACAATATAAAATAAGCAAAAGAAATCTATTAATGAATGTATTTTTCCAAAAATATGTAGTTACATCTTTTTCATTGTTGTTAACCTTTGAAGGACGGAGCATCGAGATCGAACCAGTGTCCCTAACCGGGGTTGAGTAAGACCCCAGTATTTTTTAATCAAAATACAGCTTTTCTTAATACAAATGGGTTCAATATATATCTTATTAATCATTTTATACAAAAGTTTTAGTCCTATAGCATGTTTTTGACTATTTTTGTATTAAAAAATAACGACAAGTATCGACTGCAATCGCACATAGGTAAGGCCAACAGGCGACTACATGACTCAATAGCCACGCGCCGAAAGCGACGAAAACAATAGCTTACGAAAACATAGCTGTCTCTTTCTCTCGTATTGATTAATCGATCAACAAGAATATGCAAGCGAACAGGCAAAAAAATTACTTACGCTACCGCCTTTAAATCATACAATATAAAATAAGCAAAAGAAATCTATTAATGAATGTATTTTTCCAAAACTATGTAGTTCCATCTTCTTCATTGTTGTTAAAATGTAATGCTCACAATCTAAATGCCAAGCCATAATCTAAAATGCTCAGCAGTTAGAGATTTCCATCAGGAAATTCTGCTATGGTTATAAATTCAGAAATTCCGGTGTAAACCAGTCATTATAAACATGACAAATGAATGATACGGATTACACGAGCCATGTTCAATGCATTTTTTTTCAACGCTACCTGGAAAGGCTTAGCGGGTAGTATTCTTGTTTACTTTGCACGTGCTCAAAATACAACGTCTATTGGCGTTTTTTAGGCCCTTGAACTTGTTGGAAAAACGCCCCTCGGCGTTGGTCAGCCTTCAAAGGGTTATCTGACTTGTGATTGATATTAAATACAATTTTTCACGGTCCATATTTAAGTAGAATCTATTTAAATTTAATTATATATGTTAAAAAGTGACAAAATCTTCACTCGGAGGAAAGAGTTTATGCTAACATTTGACAAGTCGGTAGCAAGCAGGGTTTCCAGACGTCCCTATATGAGCGGGAATGTCCCGAGTTCAACAGACAAATCCCGAGTCCCGCATTGCCTCTGAAAATACCGACTTAACCAAATTTCTAAATGTACATACAAAAAAAAGTACGTAAATAGAAATGGTAAATTTCAAAAGTATCAAATTTCAAACCATTTAAGTCTCGTCCTTGAACCAAACATGAAAATCGAATTTTCTTCAATTGCAGAATTAACAATATTATTTGCAATGTTGACTTCTATACGAAGATGTCTGTTTATTAAGCAAATGAGAGAGAAAAAAATGAGAAATGGACGATATTTTTTGAAGATTAATCCGCATGCAATAATGTGTTTAAACATTCCATTGCAATTTTCAAAAGAATATTTAGTCTAATGAGTGCAACCTTAAGAAAGGAGA
Organism: Arctopsyche grandis; assembly: GCF_051622035.1. Taxonomy (NCBI): domain Eukaryota; kingdom Metazoa; phylum Arthropoda; class Insecta; order Trichoptera; family Hydropsychidae; genus Arctopsyche; species Arctopsyche grandis. The sequence continues at coordinate 30,203,010 of NC_135357.1, forward strand.
GAAACAGATTATTGTTAGAAACCGCAGAAGCTGAATCAATGCAATTGTAATGACTTGAGAAAATTTTTATCAAGCAAAGCTGGCGAACATATTTTGAAATAAGTTAAAAAGCTAGGAAAAAAACTGTTATGATGGCATATATTTTTTTCCATTTAATCCAGAATATAATTCCCGTAATTGTATCCATTGTATTTTAATAACTGTGATTTCTGTGGATTATTAAGTGACTATTTTTTTTATAATTTCTCATCTACATATAAACATACTTATGTATCTACTTATTAACATACATTATAATTTAATTAAAAATATTTTTTTCATAATTTCTTCATTAATTCTTACTTTTTTTTTTTTTGATCGTTCTAAATATTGAATGTCTCGATCAGTAATTTTGGAAATCTGGCATCCTTGGAAGTGACATAAATTGAACAAATTAGCTCAAATGTGTTGAAAAAATTAAATCTATTAATTTTTATCCAAGAAAATGTTTTCATTCACGAATTATTGAACATTATGTACTCGACAATAGTTCATACAGTTGTTTAATTTTCGTTTAGACATATATTGTATTTTAATATGGTTCCTATAGGAAAGAAAATATACATACTATCTAATTCAAATATCCTATAACATTCACTGAATCGTATATTCCTATTTCATTTATTGAAAAATAATTAAAACACTTTAAACAAAAAAGTATAAGTATAAACTCCAAATTTAATCATATCTATACAAACTTAATAATTCAAAAGAAGCACCATTTAACACGATACTATCACAGATAATCACAAATGTGATAAAACACTTACAAATACATGTTTTATAATTGCAGAAAATCTAATAGATACGCATACATTGTACAAAAATATATGTATCCAACCGTATAAAAAAATTTTGCATTTATACTCGACTTAAATGATACTTTAATATGAGAAAAAATGTCATCAGAATTGGACGTTTCGAATTGTACAATTATTAATTTAATATTTGAATATACATATTTAGATATTCGTTTGTTTGACGCAGCCGTGTGTGCAAGTGTATATGTATAACATGTAATATAAGAAATGTCAAGGGAAGGTTAAGAGCGAGTCAGAAGGCCATGACGTTGGTTGAATTGGTGGAGGGGGATGTGGAGAGGGGGCGGGGGGCGGAGGGCGAGGGCTGGAGGCTCAAGTCAAATGACAAGTCTGACTCTGACCGAGAGTCACTAATTGCCAAAAACACACTGAAACTCAACTGACCTCACCCCGACTCGACTGACGGCCGACTGGCTGATATTAGTCATTACGCTTTTTTTATTTACATTTAAAGCATAAGATTTTGTTTGTCGGCCATGACATAAAATTCAATTTTCTTTTTTATGGGATAATATATTTTGCACGTTTGAGTCAGGGCCGTGCCTAGGAGTTTGGCCGCCTGTGTGCAAACTTAAATTGGCTGGCCTTTAATTTTATCAGCATTTGTATAAATCATATTAATAAAAAAACGAAGTGTATGCTAGTAGTACAAAGATCTTACTTTGTATGAAATATAGTGTTGAAAATATTAATCGCAATAATAATATAATATATATATATATATATATATATATATATATATATATATATATATATATATATATATATATATATATATATATATATTTTTTTTTTTTTTTTTATTTTTTTTTTTTTTTTTTTTATTTTCATACCAGGAAGGCATTACAGGTAAACCCCAATGCGCCTTCCTGGCCAAATTACAAACAATACAGCATTTTTTTTATTATATAAGTCGCTAAATTACGAGACACTGACTTAAACTCGACAATTAACGAGACATCTATGAATTGTACATACATTTTTATTGTAATATTTACATTAATCATACTCAAATAGTGGTGACATAGTGGGTAGGAAGGATTTTTAGCCAATTTTTAATCGGGAATCGTTTCAACAATGAAATCAGAGAAAATTGGCAAACTCTGATAGGAAACGATCAACCAGGAGTCACAAATCCTGGTCTGACCAGCAGCATTACAGATATACTCAGAAAAATTCTTTTCAATCGAGGTCAGCTCAAGGGATCGAACTCGGCGCCTCTCAGAAGCTTAACGACCGAGCCACGCTGCTGGCTATATATATATATATATATATATATATATATATATATATATATATATATATATATATATATATATATATATATATATATATATATATATATATATATATATATATATATATATATATATATATATATATATATATATATATATATATATATATATATATATATATATATATCATCATCATCATTTACAGCCATTCGCCATCCACTGCTGGATGAAGGCCTCTCCAACACGCTTCCACTCGTCTCTGTTTTGCGCAACACTCATCCATCTCATTCCGCACATTTTCCTAATTTCGTTCACCCATCTTCCTTGCGGTCTTCCTTTTACTCTTTTGCCTTCTCTCGGGTACCATTCAAGCACTTCTTTTGTCCACCTTTCGTCCATCCTCCTAGCTACGTGACCCGCCCATTGCCATTTCAATCTCTTCACTCTATCCACTATGTCCACTACCCTTGTCATATTTCTCACCCACGTGTTCCGCTTCCTGTCTTTCCTCGTTATGCCAAGCATACAGCGTTCCATACTTCTTTGAGTGCATTGGATTTTATTTTGCATCTTGGCGTTCAGTGTCCAAGTTTCACATCCATACGTCATCACTGGCAAAACGCATTGATCAAAGATCCTTTTCTTCAGGCAGAGTGGCATTTTTGATTTAAAAACAGCATTCATCCGTCCAAATGCACTCCACCCTAATTTCATACGTCTCTTTATCTCTTCATTTTTACTACCAGACATGTCAATTATTTGACCTAAATATAAATAATTATTTACTACTTCTACTGGTTTATCATCTAAGGGGATGCTATCAGGCATGCAATAACTATTGAACATTAGTTTAGTCTTATCTACGTTAATTTTTAATCCTACTTTTCTACTTTCCCTGTCCAGCTGTGTTAGTCTGATAAGTAGGTCAGCTGAATCACGAGCTACTAAAACTATATCGTCTGCGAACCGAAGGTGACTCAAAAAGCGACCATTGATGCTTACTCCGGCTGTATCCCAATCCAATTTCCTGAAAACTCCCTCAAGCACCGCATTGAATAACTTGGGCGAGATTGTATCTCCTTGTCTTACTCCTTTTCCTATGCTAAATCTATCTGTACCTGAAAAAATTTTAACCGAAGCTGTGGCATTCTTATATATTGCAGCTAACAGTCCCACATAGGGTTCCGGCACTCCCTGTGTTTTTAGAGCGTTAAGTACTGCATTATGACTAACTGTATCGAAGGCTTTCTCATAATCGACGAAACCTAGGCACAATGGCCGTTGATATTCGTTGGCGCGCTCGATTAGTTCGCCAACTACTTGGAGGTGGTCCATTGTGCTGAAATTTGCCCTAAACCCTGCCTGCTCTATAGGTTGGTTCTCGTCGAGGATATTCTTCAGCCTTTCTGTAATAACCTTCGTGAAGAGCTTGTAGACCGCTGAAAGTAGACTAATGGGTCGGTAGTTCTTGATATCGCTTTTGTCGCCTTTTTTGTGTATTAAAATGATAGTTGCGTTATTCCATCCTTCTGGTATAGCTTGGTTCTGGATGCATTTGCTGAAAAGCCTAGCTAAGATATTAATTAGGGGGGGGCCGCCACATTTTAGTAAGTCAATGGGAATATTATCTTCCCCTGGGGATTTACCGTTCTTTGCAGTTTTTAGCGCGGCCTCTACTTCGCTAGGCAATACTGCAGGAACCCTTTGGCCGTGTGTCGATTCCAGAGCGGGGAATTGGCCGTTGTCGTTCTCGTATAGTTTTGCATAGAACGTGTAAACTCTGTCTATGATTTCTTCTCTATTCCTAATTATTACTCCGCTCTCTGATCTGATTGCGATCATTTGGTTTTTGCCTAAGAAAAGATCCTGTTTGCACTTTTTCAGGCTACGGTTATTCTTAATGGTATTTTCTATTAGCTTGCTGTTAAAATCCCTGACATCCCTGACTATTCTCTTTTTAATTTCCTTATTTACTAGATTGTATTCTTGCTTATTATTATCCCTATCTAAATTCCTTTTATGCTTAATTAGGTTTTTTGTTTCCGCTGAAATTTTGCTTAATTTAATCTGTTTCCTGAATCCACCTAATTTCTTACCTGTTGAGGTTAGAACCGAACTAATTACAGTGTTCAATTCCTCGATGTCTGCTTCTGGGTTTAATTTCCCGTATCGATTTCCAAGTTCGAGTTCGAATTCCTTTTTCCTAGACCTTAGTTGAGCGAAATCTGGAGAGTTACTGCATCCTTTTATTAATTTCCTACGTTCGCAATTTATATTAATGGCCATCTTGGCACGGACTAATCTGTGATCGCTACCTATATCTACTTTACTTAAAACACTAACGTCTTTAACGGAGTGCAGGGCATTTGTTAGGATGAAATCGATCTCGTTTCTGTCTCCTTTAGGACTCTCCCAAGTCCACTTATTGTTGGTGTTTTTCCTGAAAAATGAATTAGTGATAAAGAGCCTGTTGTGTTCTGCGAATTCTATGAGGCGATCGCCTCTGTCGTTTCTTTGGCCGGTACCAAAATTGCCTACTGCTCTTTCAGTATTTGCCTTTTGTCCTATTTTTGCGTTAAAGTCGCCCATGATTATTTTAAAGTGGTGACGGCTATTATCGTATGCGTCCTGTATTTTTTCGTAGAAGTCTTCTATTTCCTCGTCTGGGTGGCTAGATGTGGGGGCGTACACTTGGAAGATTTGACAAGTGTACCTGCTCGAGATTCTTAATACTATATAGCATATACGTTCCGATATGTCGCTTATTTCTATAATATTTCTTTCTATTCTCTTATTGATAAGAAACCCTACTCCTCCTATTCTACCATTTGGTAGCCCTCTCCAGTAGAGACAGTTACCACTTTTTAGGATTATTTGGTTTTGCTGTTTTCGTCTTACTTCACTAAGTCCTATTATATCCCATTTGATATTTTCTAATTCATTCTCTAATGCAAGCGCACTTCCTTCACTCGATAACGTTCTTACATTGTACGTGGCTAAATACAGGTTTCTATTAGCTAAGCTATCATCCATCGTCACTCTTACCTTGTTGGAGGTTTGGATATTATTTTTCTCGCATTTATCCAAGATGTGTTGAGAAAAAGGCGGTACTTGAGAGAGATTTCCATTCAAGGAGTGAGTTCTTACCGCCATAGACTCTTCTCTGTGGTCAGCTTTGACAGATAGTCATCCTAGGTATCACTTGGATCACTTATGAGTTATTACATGCCATTTAACAGGGTTACTTTGTAAGTGAAAGTAGTTAGTTATGATAATAATAGATTAGCAATTGTTATACTACTTTTTTACAGATCTTTATCGTGAGACGCCTCTTTGGAGACAACGGATTTATATATGTGAGTGCGGTTTGCAATTTAATATTTTAATAATAAATTTAGTAAAGAATATAAAATTACACGAATTACTTTAATATAAATTAAATATGAAAAAGAACTATTAGACAGTTGGGAAACACCGTTTCTGTTTGCTATTATTCTATTAAGTAAAGTTCGTTAAAAATTTTTGTCTGAAAGCAATTATGTGGAAAATTTATTGCTTCTGTGGGACCGAATTTTGACTGGCGAGCAGGGACCCTTATTTTTTTTGTATTCAGGTAGGGAGATGTATCTCGTTCGTATACGCTTTTGTAACTGACACAAAATTAACACAATATTTTTCGCAATCACTGATATTAAAAACGCTGTTAACGGCCGATCGTCTGTTTATTTTTACACTTAAATTATACTAGGATGCAATTAGTAAAATAAGTGATTAGATGGTTAAATTTTTAGATTAAATTTCGTGCAATAGCCGGGTTTAAGCGATATATATATATATATATATATATATATATATATATATATATATATATATATATATAAACGGACGCGATGTGTGTTTGTATGTGAGTATGTGGCAGACGCGTCAACCAGTATGGAGATTTATCATTACCATTTACCATTATATTAGATTTATCATTACATTGTGTGAAATATAGTGTTTTAATCGCAATAATAATATTATATATATATATATATATATATATATATATATATATATATATATATATATATATATATATATATATATATATATATGTATATATATATATATATATATATATATATATATATATATAATATATATATATATATATATATATATATATATATATATATATATATATATATATATATATATATATATATATATATATATATATATATATATATATATATATGTATAAACGGAGGCGATGTGTGTATGTATGTGATTATATGGCAGAGGCGTCAACCAGTATAGATATTTCAAAAAAATTTTAAAAAAACTATTTTTTTCGACCTCTTAAACATGTGTTCTCTTCTTGTATCAATTTGATGAAAATAAAATTAAATTCCCTAAATTTAATAAACCGGAAGTTCAAAAAGGTCAAAAATATTGTGATCACGATTGTCCACACCCCTAAATGTAGCAAGCTGAAAATTTATATTTGTACTAACTGAGCTGATTAAGTTTTGATCGAAATTCGTAAACCAGAAGAAGTATTTTTTTTTCAAAAAAACATTTCATTATTTTATTTTAACCTTTATAATTATTTTTACTTTCTTGATATTTAATGTGTATAATAATTATGGTGATTTTAAGTAATAAAAAAAATTCGAATAAAATCCGACAACCGGAAGTAGAACTTTTGTGTTGTGTAAGTTTCCCTAAATTTGCGTTCAATTTGTATTGAAAATGCTCTCATAACCGGCATGTGCAGTGGTGTCACCCTAATGGTTTCCATGGGTTTACGGAAATCCGTTGTTAAAAATCAAAAGTTTCCGCAAACCCACTAGAAATTTGAAAATTCATATAATTTTTGTCAAATATTATTTTTGGCGGTTACAACTTCGAAAAGGTCGCAGTCGATTACATAGCCGGTAAAGAAAAAATACCTTTTTTCTAAATATATAAATATAATATTGAAAGAAATTTGGAAACCCGTTGATCCAAAATTAGGTCGACACCACTGGGCATGTGTGAACGTGTATGTGACCTTCTTATATTCCTCAAATACATACATAAATAAAGTCATGGGTTGGTCACATCCATTTTTTTTTAATGTGAGATTGATTTGTAAGTGAAAATAAATGTACAGGTTTAAATTAAAAATGAAATCACTAGTTTGGTTATTTATTATGTAAAAACAACATCAAACGAAGGATCATTATGTATATATATATAATATAGCTATTCTGTCTGTGTGTCTGTGTAATATAACGCTCGCCGTACTATAACAGTCGTTTCGATTCGACATGTACGTCACAGCTAAAACAATGCCAACAAAACGTACGAATATTATAACAAATGAAAAAAACTTCTATATATACTTATAGGAATCTCGTCATCGCAATCGAAACATCTATTCCAACGGAAGATACATTTCTCACGCTCAACCATTGACGTCATCTCGAGTCGAGAAACTTCCACCCTAACAACTCAAGCGGAACGACACAAAATCGAAGAACACCTGCATCCATTAAAGTGCAGCTGTACAAACAACGGCTACATTGTAACACATTGAACAAACATCCAGACTCCCTGGAACAAAGGGCGATGAAAACTAAATCGAGTGGAACGACGTCACATATTCGAGAATGTTCCACCCTAACAAATCAAACGGAACGAACCGCATTCCTTGCACACAAGCCGCATACAGCGGACTATTATATAAACCCGCACAGCGGGCCCAACAGTCAGTCAACAACCAGCAGCAGACTATGCTATACCAACAACCAGTCAGCTAGAAGCAGCCGACCAGCAACAGAGCCAGACTCACTCAACCTGCAACAACCAACATGGAAGAACCGCTCCAGAATACAGCCTAATCCAGCCGCTTCGAGAACTTCCAGAACATACTCGCTTCATCAACATAATATTTTATACACTTGTATACCCGAACTATATAATAAAAAAAAATATTCAACTAATTATTACTAAAAACTAGTAATTATTACATACCTCCTTTACGTTTCACTTACGATTACAATTCAGAAAAAAGTTTGCCTCTTATCCGATCGTTTTCATACTTTGCCATATTGCTCTATTTGGTCATCAATATAAGTAAATGGATCCTCCGCCATTACGACGGTGCAAAAATATCGTGTAAGACGCGTTTGAAATCTGCCCGGCGACATAGTCGTTGACGTTTATCCACCGTTTGTTTATTAGTTTTAAACAGATGGCGGTAGTAAAATAAAATTATTGGTATTTTTATTCAAAATAATTTTATACATATGTACATATGTATATTAAATGTATATGTAGGCATAATAAGTAAAAAAAAATCTTATAGTATTCACATATTTTAATAACATTGGACGAGTATTTGGATGACAGACTACCTATATGGTAGAATAGGAAAATTGGCAAACAATTACAATATTTAATACCAGATGTTCAATAAATCTAACCGCTATAATATATGACATATCTTGGAAAAAATTCGTCATCCCGAAACTTTACATATACACGTTGCGTTTCACTTATAGCAGTATCGAAAGTAATATCCATAGGATTTGACCAGGATACAGTTTTGCTAATGCCAATAACAACATCAGCAATAATCATCGCTTGACTACTGCTGTACCCGCGACTATGTTTATGCCCATACTCAGCAATATCAGTAAAACTTACTCCTGTAAATCAACAAAAAGTATCACAATCGATAAATTATAATTTATATGTACTTAAATAAATCACGATGATTTACCACATCCGTATTTTTGCCGATAAACTCTTCTCCAATCCAAGTTGCTTTGTAATATGGATTCCACATTTTCAGTGCCAGTCGAATGCATGAGAGATTTTACAGAATATATATGTCCTCTTACGTGGTACTCATGTTTTCTGAGAAGAAATGCTGCTTCTAGATAAGGTTGGGAAACCTTTACTATGCGGCTTATTTTGAAATTTGATGTAAAATTTTTAGTAGCTTGATCCCAATCATCTGAATGGCGTGATACATCTTCAGAATCTAAATCCATGCTGTAACCATATCCATGTACATTTTTCAGTAGAGTTTTCACCAATAATGACATGGTTCAAATTATCTGAAATGTTTTAAATTATATTAGTAGTTCAAATTAAATAATGTAAGCATAGTTGAAACTAATGAAATGCAATATGATACAAGACCAAACTCTCATATTTGGTTTTAGGTACACCGTCTATCAATTTTGCTGTTACATTTACATGAAGATATGTTTTAAATTCCGTAGACACGTTAAATGTATATCTTATATTAATGTTTTTCAAATGATAAATGAACAAATCAAATATATATATATATATATATATATATATATATATATATATATATATATATATATATATATATATATATATATATACAGTGGCGGACTGGCCATACATGCGAACATGCCCGATGGCATGTGGGCCCCACTATCTGTTAGAAAATATGGGCCCTCAGTATAATTAAATAACTTTTTAACTATTTATAGGATATTGCAACTTTGGGACCTAAAGTTTGGGTATTTCAACAAAACAAATTTCTTACGATATACACAAACAACTTATACCTGCTTTAACAGCCCAAGGATCGGTTAACTGTTTTTATTAGGCTCGAAATGTAAGTTTCAACATTTGCGTGGGCCCTTTTGCCGGGCCCATTTCCAACGTTAATATTATGTATATACCAATACCTATGTAACAACTAACTACTGAAATAAAAATGGAAATAAACAAATTTTCGTGAATAATATAAACAGAATTGCTTAAAACAATTTTGATAGGACGATTCATCATCAACCAACTATTTAAATTTACTTCATACTTTCAAAATAACATTTGATTATACTTCGATGATATAGTAAGATTTAAATACACAATTTTAAACAGTTTGCGAATATAAAATCTATTCCTAATTTAGACACATCCATGTAAATAGAAATATAGGATAAGGGCATTTTCCCCAAAATCCCGATTTTCGATTAACATTAATTGAAAATATTATGCATTTTTTTCAGGGACGTAATTTGGGGGGGCCATAGGGGGGCACTCGCCCCCCTAAACTAAGGAATAGTGTGAATTTAGAAAATATTATGAATTTAATGATTAATGAGATACTATGGATCTATGAATGCTACGTTTATTTCTTATGTATGTTACTTTTGGGTAACTAATAAAATAATCGCTGCTATGTGCTTTGAAGAGAAACAAAACAAAACTTTATCTATTGTTATTACGTATATGTACATAGATAAAGTGAAAAGACAGTGTGTAGAAACTAAGTTAAATTGATAGTTTTTTGATGACTCAGTTTGATGGTCGATTAATGTTGACCATGTGAATATTTGTGGAAAAAAATTTTCGCCTGCGGCGCTTTTTTCTCTTTACATAATAATTTTTTATAATTACTTTTTCAAAAATAAGCTTATTTTTTCATATTTTATAACTCAATAAGGTGTATGCAAAGAATATTTTCCATTTGTATCCCGATATAAAAAAGATTTTTTGAAAAAAAAATCAATTTCACCAATCTTTGCCTGCCCCCCCCAAGAAAAAGCTGAAATGACGTCCCTGACGTGGTGGAAAGAAGAAAATTTTGTTATATGGGGGGGGGGGGGGGACAAATTTTTTAAACCCTGGGGGGGCCCCCTTTGACTCCTGGCATGTACTGATTTCAGTCCCAGTCCGCCACTGTATATATATACATATATTCAATGTTGCTGAATAACCAATCAGCTATTTACTACTATTAATTTTAATTATTTGTAAATACAGATAGTGAAGAATATAATTTGGATAGAAATATACCAATATTTCTCCAGCTTCAGACAGAATCAAGAAGATATATCATATGTAGGAACATGCCCGAACGACAGAACAACACCGAATGAGCATTTTAGAGACGAGATATAATTTTTTATGATAGATTTGAAGTGGGAGGTGGATGTAATCCTTTATGATTATTTTTATCAACAAGTATTAATTTTTTTTAATTTTCTACACTAAAGTATACGTACTCGACTATTTATATTTGTATTGATATGCAATTAGCTTTATTTAAGGCTAATTCATGTTTACTCAATATTGAATGTGTTTTTATATGTACTTTTACATGTATTTTTCGACCCAGTACTTTTACAAGAAAAAGTTGATACTGTTCCATATATTTTTTTAAATTATGTATACTTATTTGATGATTATTTCGATGGAAAAAAATCCTTTAAAAAAAAACTTTATATTATACTATACGTTTCAATTTTTATTTATTTATTAAGTTTATTTTTAAATATTGGTAAGTAGAACATTTTAAATATATTCGTTTTAAATGCGTAAGTAAAAATAAATAAATTGTATGTATACATTAATATTTTGTGAAAATTAGTTTTTTTTTATTATAATACATATGTGCATACATACGTAGGTATATACATATGTTTATACATATTTACATATGTGTATCAAGCAATTGATAATTTTTAATTCCAAATCTTATTCATTTTTAGCTGAAGTATTTATTTAATTTGTGAAGTAATTGATTGACTATTGTCGATAATAGTCCAATAAGAATTTTTTTTCAGATAACATTTCCCTATGACAATGACCAATTATTGGTCACAGTGACATCATTCATATTTTTAACTTATATGCAGTAACATAAATTACACAGTGGGGAAACGATGAAATTTATGATGATATAATTTTTTACAATCATAGAATTTACATAAAAATCCGTAAAATAATATATTTTTGACTTTTAAAATTAGCTAGACAATTAATTATAAGTATTTTAAAGCAGTGAAATATCACAATCAATAGGAAAAACATCTGACTATTGATTATAATACTCACTTTGAACACAGTAATACTAGATTTTGAGTTAATAACCGCAAAAGCCAAAAACCTGTAATAATCGCACATTTTTTTAAACGCTCATATCTCGTAAACGACCACTAACCAACAAAAACCAATACCATATTCGAATTCAGTTGGTCAAACTTAGTAAAGATTGATTTGTCTCCGCTCTGGTAATTTTTTTTTTGTTGCACAGTGTTATTGATTCACTCCTCATTGATCCACTGCCCTGAACTTTAGCTCCTACATAATTACATATACATTAATATATGTAATTATTAAAACATTTACAACGAGGGGACATTTATTTTCGATTTATAATAAAGTATTTTGCATTACATAAAGCTGTTAAAAAATTGTGAATCTGCTCATAAACAAAAATCATTCATGGAAATTGCTCACGTTATCACTATCACGTTATCACATGGTAGTCTGGATAGAAATTTCGATTTTCCAATATAATATGTGATTAAAAATAAGATAAAACCGAACCAAATTACTGCATATTTTGTTATACGTTGAAATTAGTTAATTGTTGAATTACATATAAATAACCAGGTTACTTAAGTGACCTTGGTATTTTTTGTAAATATTATTTATGTTTTTAACGTATACATTTTACTTATTTACTTTATTGTAAAGATTATAATTTTTTAACCAAATTCCAGTTTTTCTCAAAGTCTAATTCATGCACGAAGAATGCTAACTTACGTCCACTATATGCAATGAGATATGATTTAATACAGGGCTTCCCGCTTTTATGCAATCTATCAACTCGCTTCAAACTGTGGAATAATGAATAAATATAATTAAAAAAAAATAAAAATAGATATATGTACCTATAAATAATACCGGTGACCGTCACCGCATCGAAAAGTCGAACCATGCATACATATGAAAAACGGTTAGTATATATGTATATGTATATCAGTGGCGTGCGGCAAAATTCTCTCTCCCCCCGTCTAGAGGTTGTGATCGAGAAATCTCGTCTCGATATTTCTCGAGAATTCTCGAGAAATTTTGATTCTCGTTTGTCGAGAATATTTTATTGTAAAATTTCGAAATTCTCATTTCTCGAGAATATTTTATTATGAAAATTCGAGATTCTCGTATCTCGAGAAATCGTTTATTAGAATCTCGAAAATATCGAGAATATTTTTAATTTATCACTACATATTTTTTCTCAATAAACTGACTGATTTGTATACTTAACGTAATTTTTTAACTCGTAAATAATTTTGTGAAGTATTGTAATATGTATAGATGGTCAGTATTTTTATTATTTGTCCGGTGAGTTATTATTCGGTCATCATATATGTATGTAAGTACATACATATACACATGTTACAATGAAATTGCACCATTTTTAAGTTACATATACATATATACATATGTGCATGAAGGTGCTAGTCACTAGTGCGAAAGTATTCGGTTATGATATTACTAAAACACTAGTGAAAATATATTTTCACTGACAATATAACCCCACTTAACACACATAAAACAAAGATTTTTGATTTATTATTTATTTATTCGAGTATTTGTTCCTTAGATATTAATCAATTAATATTCAGTATTTTAATATGCATAGATGGTCAGTATTTTTATTATTTGTCCAGTCACAAAAACATGGGCAAAGCCGGGTAGCAACACTGGGAATTTTATAAAATTCTTTTTTACATATTGTTATTTTTATTATTTTAAATTACTTTTGTATATTTTTATTTTCTTTTCATGCCTTCTTTTATAATATGTTTTTTTATATAATTTTACTTTTTTTTCATGCAAGTCTGTATAGGCTTTTCCTCCCGTATTTGCCCGCGCACATTAAGCAAGGCGGTACGACAAAAAAAAGAGATAATTTCATGCCACTGATATATATATATATATATATATATATATATATATATATATATATATATATATATATATATATATATATATATATATATATATATATATATTATATACATAATACCGTTTACCATGCATACATTCTTTTCGATCTTTTGACTTAAGATCTTTCGATTTTTGATCTTTGCTTTCCGATATTTGCTTTTTCGATCTTTCGACTTTCGATGCCGTGATGTAGACCCGTACATTATATAAGAGAAAGTAATTAATATAATTTTCAATTTAAAAATTTAAGAATGAGTTTGAATAGAATGATATAATATTTATTGTTGAATAGGGCAATGGGCACCCTTTTAATTCTTTACATATGTTATTAAATTATTAAGGGGAGAGATTCACAATCCCTCTATCCTGGAGAAGCTACACTTTTTAGCTCCTGAAAATCGTAGAGTTTTGCGAAAGCGTGAGATGTTGTTGCCAATTAGGGCCACAACAAGCATGATCATGAACTCTCCCCTCTCGAGAACTGTTTGACTCCTTAACTTAATGGCACATTCCCTGGATATCTTCATTGTCAGTAATGTGGAGGTGGTCGACATAAGAGCACGGTAGTACTTGTTATATTGTACCTTTATCTTCCTCATCGTCTCCCGCTTGGATCTGGTCCATAGTTATTATTATTATTATTTTTTATATATTTCTGTCCATGTACGTATTTTTTATTATTTTTGTTTATACTTTACATATTTATTTGTTTTATTTATTTGTTTTTAATATATATTTTTATTCTCTTTGTTTATGCTTTATATATTTATTCTTCTATTTGTTTATGCTTTATATCAAGTCACCGTGGTACTGATTTTTTTAAATAAATAAATATGTACATAATGTGTATCTCTCAAATACCAAGCAAACTCACTTTACCCCATAACTCCAAACGACGGAAAAAACTTTGTTTGAGACTGTCTTTTCATGCTATGGAGCTTTTCACTGTATTCGATCGTGTTTTTTTTGGAAAACCATAATTTTTTTTTGTATTTGGATGCGCCATTTATTGACTTGCCGAGTAATATTGATTTTGAAATTTTTATAAGCACATATTATATAATATAATGCAAAACTGTGGAGTAGGTTAGAAAATTGACTTCGTTCCAACTCCAACTTCCCGTTACATACACGGCCTTATTATTATCAATCAATGGAATGATTGACTAATTTCCGAATTTCAATATCTTTAACATTCTAAATTGATGATGTTATATTTTTTTTATGTTTGCTTGTAACATTGTATATTGTAAAAAACATTGTATATTTTAGGACTTTCAAATAAATATAGATGTATAATATATTAAGATAATATCCTTCTAAAGTTGACAAAAAAAAAACCATGGGAAATTCAGGTTCACTCTTTTTAAATCCATATTTCTAAATATTTACTAATACCAGTCAGAAATTAGATGACTTCATAATTAAATATAAATATATATCATTAAATATACATATAATACTAGGTGTTTCGAAAATATTTTACATTTAATCATTACCAAAAGTTTTGGAAGCTTTGCCTTCTTTCCAATGCAAGTCTGTATAGGAAGTTTATTTAGCGGCGAACTGCACTGTTGTTCTGTCGTGTGCTTGGTATCTTTCCATTCCATTCAACGAGCAAATTGGTAAGTATTTATCCAAATCATGTAAATATTCGCAATTTTAGTATTCAAATAAATTATTTGTTTAATCAAAGTACTCCCGCGTCCCTGATTTACGCGGTAAATATTATTGATTATCGGTTAAAACTATATATAAATTCATTCATTTTCATTTTACGTCTATTAAAACTACGATTTTCTCTTTCTACTGGTTCGAAATCATATCATAATCACAAGAAATAATCGATTAATTTTCATTTTTTTTTACTACAACACTTCGGTTATGGGTAGTTTTTTTTATTAAAACATTCAGTGAGCCTTGGGCTATTACTTTTCGTTAATTCTTAATAAATATTTCGCAAATCTCTTTGGAATTTGAGGGCACGTTTCACATTTGGATCCGTACATAGCATTTTCTGGCTTGTTGGAGAGTTTCACTTAAATTCTTTGAAGTGAATAAAGATGGTTTGTTTGAATCATTGGTGTCTTTATTTTCGTGTTTGAGTTCAAATATCAACTCATTATTCATCTTTGGTTATTACTTCACCAGTGAACATTTCTTCAACATCCGAACTATTAGAACTATATACAGATCTTCAGTCCTGTGTAAGAAGGAAAGAGATTAGGGAAATCTTGACAATGGCATATAATGCAAATAAAAATTTCATTGTATGTATCATAATATACTTTTTGTGTTTATAAGAAAATTGAGACAAAACGAACATGATAATCGTGGGATTGTATACAGGTTTTTCATTCCAAATTGACCCATTTCCATTTCAAATTGATCCTTTTCGAAATTATGTTCACAATACATCTTGTATCTATTTTAATAGCTACTGATCTACTGATCATTTTCTATTTTGCAATTTTATTTTATTTGGTTAATAATCGTAGTATTCTATTATTATAATGTTAATGTACAGCATAATAGGAAAAAGAGCTCAAAAACCTATTTACAATCCTTATAAATGCTCATAATACATCTAATACATAATATTAATTAAAGACTCTAAAGTCGATGACCTAAAGCAGATTGTGTTTAGGTAATCTAATGCTATATCTAATTTGCTCCGTATTTATATATTTTGATTGAATTCAAAATGTTTCAGGTAAATTAGACCATGTCTTCATTGGTCGAAACTATACTGAGGAAAGTACACGGTTATGGTTACAGCGTGGTTTCAAATTCTGAACGAATATCACGCCATTCGTCGGATTGGCATGAAGCTACCAGAAATTTTGGTTCAAAGTATACCATAAACTACATTGATAAAGTTTCCCGACCTTATTTAGAAGCGGCGTTTCTGCTGAGAAAGCATGAGTACTACCTCAGACGAGGGATGTCTAATGTAAAATCTCTTATGCATTCAACTGACCCAGTCAATGTACAATCGATACTACGTATCAACTTGGATTGGAGGAGAGTTTATCGATGCAAATACGGACGTGGTAATTCATCATGGTTTAGTTACATAAGTATAATCTAAAATTTATGGAGCGAGGTCTATATTTATAAAGTCTTTTCACAGGAGTAAGTTTTACTGATGACTCGGCGTATGGGCACAGACATTGCAGCGGCCACAACAGAAGCCAGGCAATGATTGTTGCTGATGTTCTTATTGGCAAGATTAAAACTATATCCTACACAGAACCTATGGATATTTCTTTTGATACTGCTGAAAGTGACACGGGCAAAGTGTATGTCAAGTTTTGTGATGACGAATTTTGTCCAAGATATGTTATATACTATGATGGCGATTAAATTTTACATGTTCTATACTTTCAATTAATTTCATCCCATTTATGAATTTAGCACCTACATATATTCTACATTGGCAAATTTTGTAGTTTTATTTTTTCTATATATTTTTAAAATGAATACTTTTTAATTATATTTGCTTAAGTGCATTTTTGTAATCTTTTACTTTATTTTTTTTTTTGTTTAATTTTTATGCATAATAAATGAGATAATGAATGTTTGTGTCTTTAATTACATATAAAAAATTCACTTTTAAAGTATTTCTATAAACATACACGTGTACTATATATGTATAACATGAGGGGGATTTAATTTTAAAAAGCCCAGTTGCTGACCACTTAGATTTTGCAGTTAAATAATGAATTGTAGCTAATATAAACCTTGTAAAAACGAGGACCCTGTAATAGTGTAATATCACTGACAATCTTATATGACTGGCAATGCTTATAATCACTACTAATTTCTTAGGATATTCCGAGTCGGATGCTTCGAAAAAATAATTAATTTTTTAGTTTCATAATATACAGTGGTAAATTTACAAAATTGTATCCATTTTGTTTTCCTTTCATATAAATTACTTGTATAAATAGTTTTGTCCATCCCCCGTAAGAGATTGCTTGAAGTTTTGTGCTCAAAGATATAAAATTCAGACGATGTAATGAAATGTCGCATTCAAAGGAGTTAATTATATTCTTAGAAACAGTATGCAAAGACGAAAATTCAAAGCATTGCTAGAAGAATGTGAATCTGATCATGGGGAATTACTATTGCACACCGATGAAAGGTGGCTGAGCCCTGCTAAGTTTTTAACGATTATTGGGTCTTTTACCTGAAATAAAGGAGTTTATGGCAACAGTTTATAAATCATATCCTCAATTGGAAGATGGTAAGTGGGTGCATTATCTTCATTTTCTCTCTGACATTACAGGAGGAGAGGAGATGTAAAACAATTCGAAAATATGGCAGTTAAATCTACGGATAAAAACTCATCTGAATATGATCAATATGCTGATAAGATAACTCTGTTACGAAATGAGTTTATTGGAAGATTAATAAATAGAGGATATAATATTATTCATGTCATACAAATAGAAGAAATATCAATAAAATTGGATGTGGATCAAATACTGGTTGAGGACGACATCCTTCATCGTTAATTGCTGTTATTAGAATAACTTGATATTGAATTGATTATCTACGTATTTTTATATTTTTGACTTTAAATGACTACTTTTAGTGTTAGTAGACCGCCGCCAATATAATTTTAAAAGCAGGTCGCCCGTAGTGATTAAAAGTTTGGTTTTAGAACAATCAATATTATTGAATTCTTGTTAACACGGTATTTCGTCATCAGTTTTTATTACGATCTCAATTTTCAATGGGTGTCATATCGACTATGTAATGCAAAAGGGCCAAAAATGACAATTGTGGGGTTAAGGCAAAAATTCCCGTGTCATGTATCATGTCTTTGCTGTGCAAAGTCGACAAATCTGTAAAAAGACAACAAGTGCTAAAATAAGGCTTTTTATTTTCAAGCGTCTGAGATGGTGAGTTGTATCCTAGTTTTAACCAAGTATTTTCAAGTTTCAACGTTCAAATGCTCTTTATTATTGGATCATATATTATTTATCGAAGAAAAAGGTTGTTCGGTAGGTCCTGGTAAACGGGGACAATAATCGACTAATTTGCCAATATTTTCGTAAGAGACATCATTTTCAATGAAGGCTTTGATTATTTCAATCCATTTATTAGGTATATTATATAATATAATAAAAAAACGATTTACCAGAACCCAAAAACCAATACTGCACTGGTAAAACTATGTAGTACGAATGGTTATCTTAACTTATAAGTTATAATACTATTTTTGAAAATGAAAAATTGTACTTGGCACGTTTCATTTTTGTTTTTTTTGATATTTCAATACAAACATTACATGTAATTTGAATGATTTTAATTCAAATTTACTTAAAAGTACATCCATATGCATCTACAAAGTCATTTTTTGTATTCATGGACGACAATCATTCGATTTGGTTACTTTGGGTTTGGTATTGTGACTTCATCAGGGGAAGTCTTGCATTTATGTTTCTCAACATTTGGATTGAATTTATAAAATATTTTAACCTAGTACTTTTTGTTCAATATAATATACACATACATTAAAATTAATTGAAAATCTCTGTAGGGTGTCATAACTAGACACCGGATAGTCACAGTGCTATCCATTGTTCCATTGTTGTAAATCCTTTGTTCGGCAAACCTTTAACAATGCATTTACAACCTTTGAACAATACGCGGCACCTTCTGGGTCCGGTGTCTAGTCATAACATTAAGCTTTGTATAATTTTTTAATTTATTTAACTTTGATTGAATACACAATCTTAATTAAATGATTCATATTAATAATGATATTGGTAAAAGAAATAACTTTTGGGTTGTATTATTATGCTCTGTGTATATTTACCACGGTTACTATACGATACCATGTTTATACTAAAACCAGAGAAATGTTATATTATTATAATATTTATCTGACTAAAACATTACTAAAATCTGTATATTGATGAAACGTTCCTAAACGTCTTAAGAGGGCTGGACACCAGCGCCTTGTCCATACAAACGTATTACACTTCTCCCTTCCTCAACTATGGCACTAGAAAAAATATTTTTTAATATGCTATGGATATCCACCATTGGGATGCATCTATCGTTTTATTTTTTTGATTAGTTATTTTTTATAGGAGCTAGGAGCTGCCAAACATCTATAAAATCGCCTCTTTATAACACCCACGAAAAGAGTCCAGCGTGCTTATTTAACGGCCGATTTAAAAAAAAATACGCGCATAGTTGCACAGAAAATATCTTTCTCAGACCGATGACGAAATTTTTTTAAAAATTGGTCCAGTTTCGGAGGAGAAAATAGGAGAATACGAAACCTCGATTTTGTCGATTTAAAATATGTTTTATCTGGTCGAAGCGCAACTGTCGCATTCACTCAATATATATTTTGATATATATTGTCGCATTCACTCAATATATGTATCGAAGAAAGGAACAGTAACAACATTAAGGTTTCGGGTGAACAGCCCTCTTAAGGTCTGTTCATACCTATCCAGCACGACTCGCATCCTGCAGGTGTCATGCAAGTGCGGATAGTATTCTTTGGTACATTATATGAACGTATTCATACTCCATATAGAATGTACCAAAGAATACTATCCGCACTTGCATGAAACCTGCAGGATACGGGTCGTGCTGGATAGGTATGAACAGACCTTTAAGAGACTTAATGAAGAAATAATTTTTTTCTATAAAGTGTATGTATTTTATTTCCATTAACTTGAAAGCCTATAAAAAACTTATATTAATAATTAATATATTAATTTATGACTTCTCATAGTCCTTTAAATTCCAGTGGCTCCTTAGTTTGGTAAGCGCTTCACTGTTTGTGATGAATCACTACATTATCGCCTCAGGTTTCGACGCGATCCATTTAGTCTGCGGTCATTCGTGATTGCGTAGTCAGTTTGTGAACTTTTTGGAGGTGGTGTAATTTGTCAAAGGGTTCCTTTAGTTTCGAAGCAATTGTAGAAACATCATTCTGATTGAAAATTTGTATCTACACATAGCGGGTACTTATTTAATCTAACGTTTTGTCACTCTTAGTCGATTTTTTTTATTTTTAAATGCTTTTTTTATTATTACGAAATTATGTTCACAATACATCTTATATCTATTTTAATAGCTACTGATCTACTGATCATTTTCTATTTTACAATTTAATTTAATTTGGTTAGTAATCATAGTATTATATTATTCTAATGTTAATCTACAGCATAATAGGAAAAATAGCTCAGAAACCTATTTACAATCCTTATAAATGCTCATAATACATCTAATACATAGTATTAATTAAAGACTCACTAAAGTCGATGACCTAAATCAGATTGTGTTTAGGTAATCTGTGTGTTATACCTGAAGGGTATAGACATTTTGTTGTAATCACCGAGATTCTTCACAAGTGTGTTAGTATGGTTATTAGTGATTCTGTCATAGAATCTACTGGTTAGTTTGTTAGTAATGTATGTAACAAAGAGAATATTATATATGGCATGCAGATTTTTCAAGTTAGTATATATGGGTGTATTATAAATTATTTTTAGGGATTTATTTTGTATTACTTGGAGCTTGGAAAGGTTAGTATTCGAGGCGTTAACTCTTAGTCGATCGTTTTTGCTGTTCACAGGTAATTGCATCGTTTTAGGACCTATGTAGATCTAATAGATAAACTTTATCCTGCTGAAATTCTTAATTAACGTAAAGATCGTATAAGAGTAGGGCTGCCAGGCGTTCCGGTATTCCGGGTTTGTCCCGGTTTCCAGCTTTTCGTCCCGGCGTCCCGAAGAGACCTTTCGGTATAGACAAATGTCCTGGTTTTCGATAGATGCTTCTTGAACTTTCATTGTTCAGAAATACCGACCAGTTATGAAACTGGTTTCTCACTGGTCCACATCCATGGTTAGAAAAGCAAGAAAAGCGAGATTGAGAAAATCAATTTTTTTTTCAATCTTCTTTGGCAATATGTAATTAATTTTATTTAATATTAAAATAACTAAATAAACTGGAACATAATAAAGGAAATACTAGTACATAAAAGGAAGGATCTTAAATGTAATTTATTACATAAGTAAGGGGGGAGGGGAATACAATTAACATGTCCCGGTTTGGATATCAATAAATCTGGCTGCCTTATATTATATAAGAGTCCATATTATACTATATTCAAGTATGTATATCTATGATTTGATAGAATTTCATTTCTAGTAAATATAAAAGAAAAACTCCGAGCCTACTTTCTCGTTGAAATCATTAGCAAGCTTTTTTTTTTTGGCAATGGCACAAATTTCGATATTTTATTGAATATTGAATTTCACATCTCATATAAATGAAAGCACACGTGTCATTTTAATTTATTCCACAAAAATTACATATTGTAAATTTAAATTATCAATGTTAACATTTACACATTGGAATGTACATACATATAATACAAATGATGTAATGATTACTAATTTCCGTCAAAATATCACTAAATGAGCGTGGGTGGTATTAAATACAATATTTTAATGTTTATAAACGTATCAATTTTTACTTTATTTATTAGGTTACATTGAAGATGTCTTCGCTTGTGAAAACGTTGTTGAAGAATGTCTACGGTTCGGGATACAACGTAGAAACTAATCGTACAGAAGTTTCCAAACACTCTGATGACTGGATTAAGGCTACCAAAGATTTTACTACAAGATATGAAATTAATAAGGTGGAAAAAGTTTCACAGCCCTATATTGAAGCAGCATTTCTGCTGAGGAAGCACGAATACTATATTAAAAATAAATTAGTCCAATCTGTAAGAAGCTTAATGCATTCCACGGAGAAGGAACATATTTCGAGCATACTGCAAACCAATCTGGACTGGCGCCGAGTGCATCGTTACAAATATGGCCATGGTAAAATGATTTTTTTATTAATAATCATAGATATTTCCTAATTATAACAATACAATTTTCATTTGGTCCATCAATATTCTGCCGTTTAAAATCGTAATTGATATTTGCCCAATGGCCACGAAGCTACTGGGTTCCTTACTACAAGTTAGCAAACTTCTTCAGAGTGTTTTAGTACTTCGAACTTGAACTTGTACTATTCCTAATCGTGGTCGATAATCTTATCTATTTCTCCATAAAACACAAGTCTCACGATTGCATCGTCGCGTTCCTCTACGAGCATCCATCCATCATTCTATCTACATCAGTGCTACTCAAACTATTTCAGTTGGCGGACCAGCATATATTTTTCAGTAATTCTCACGGACCAGCATCATATTTTTAAATAAAAAGTTTATTTATGTATACGAGTGAAAATTTGTTCATATAACAAATAAAAATAGTATTAAATATAAGTAGTAAAATGCCATGGGTGCCATGTCCCACCCCCCTTGGGACGAATTTAATTTCATATATACTGTACATTTTTCATATTTAAATATATATTATATTATTTATATTTTTATAAATATTAATTGAAAAACATTTCTTTTAATTTATTAACACATTTTTCCTGAATGGGGTTTTACATCATAGTAGTTTTCTTTAAAAAAAAATAACTAAAATGTAAGTATCATATCTACTATTATTTACATATATTGTAATGTTATCTAAACAAATCTAAAATCACATAGTTTTAAATTATTTTATGTTCAATTTCAAAATGGCCCCCTCCTTGACCATTTTCTGGATAATAGTCGTTTATAATCCGCACCTATATCTTGGCATAGTATCCCGAACAATCTCGAGTTTGTAGGGCATGTCTTTATATAATTTATTATATGAAATGGATGAGATGATGCAACGTTATCATAAGCTATTGTTTTAATTTTTTATTTACTTCTTTGCCCACAGACCGGCTACTGCCGGTGCACGGACCAGTAATGGGCCGCGGACAATAGTTTGAGTAGCATTGATCTAAATTAATGGCTAAGACAATTTGACTTGCTCCAGATATATAACCTTGAGTCCATAGGAACCCCGAAAACATGATCTTAACGTACAAATACGAACCAAACAAACTCGAGCATGTAAGAATCCCCGAGAGCATGATCTCACCAGCCAATTGTACAATCAACCAATATATATGTACATGTTTCACACCATTTATTCTCCGACTCAGGAAGTTCACACGAAACAGCTGCTCACTCCAGATTGTTCTACTACGTATACCTCTTTATAAAGGACAAGTTGCAGAGCATAGCCTCCGTTATCCGTTGGGCTGTTTTAGCGTGTCCATTGTCTTGGCATTTGTGGGTCTGGTCAGTTTAATCTGGAGTACCTTTTGTTTACGCATGAACTCAACCAGGTTTGTGAGAACTCAAGCGTGCCCATTACACACGTACAGGTCCAGTTAGTCTAATCTGGCGTGTCTATTGTTTATGTACGAATTCCATTATGTCTCGATTTTCTCATATATTCCCAAATTACAGCATTAATAAATTGTAAATAGATTGTAGTTATTTGAAATTATGGCTGTTTGTATATTATTTTACAATCCGAATTTTTTAGATATGTATCTTGTAAACAACTTTGCGCATATTTGCCGGGCGATTAAAAAATACTTGATTAAATAACCGATGTGATCAGTTTACATTTATGAGATCATATTTATAAAAGTGCAATTACTTTATCACACAATGCAATTAATCTGTTTATAACGGATTATATTGTGTAATCTAATAAAATTTTATTATGTATACATTTTCATACATTCATTTACCTACATATATTCATTATCTGATCCTCGACTATTTTTGTGTATTTACATTTGGACATTGACTTTTGAAAGGTAGTCTTGAATAAAAACCTAAAGCTGACTGAATATGAGTTATAATTAAAGAAAATTACACAAATTGCACACTAATTTGGAGCTTAATTGAAAAGTCAATGTTTTGCAGTCAACAATTTACACATTACTCGTATGATATGAGTAATCGATCGAATCGGATCTCAATTCCTAATTCTCTTTTGCAATTTTGCATATCCTTTTGAAAACCATTCAAGCAGTTTATTCTACCATCTTGTCGATATTCCAAGCATACATATATACATATCTGTGACGTGCCGTGAAAATCTCCACGTTTTTAACGCACAGCCTTATTTTCAGACCCTGTGCTCGCGCACACGTATGTGAAACTGCGCGATAAAAACAGGGAGATATCCATGGCACGCCCCTGATATGTACATATATTAAATTTCAAAACCAATTCCCTAAAATATTCCTATTTACAGCGTGTCTATCGCATGCTTAACGTGTAGCTGAATGACGTTGATCTATTTGTTATTTCCTTGCATCAATTCAGGGATAATTGGACTATTCGTCACATTGCGGTGGTCACAAAGACAATTTTTGCCATTAAAAGTTCTCGTTAGTATAATAGTTATCGTTAGTATGATGGACTTTTCAGCTGCCAGATATTCCGTTATAGATATTTTAGTGACTTTGTGACCAGTAATCACTGAACCCAATTCAGGACTGCCATCAGGAGAGTCTTGATTGATTGATCCATTTCTATTTCTATTATATAATCGTTATCCAATATTATATCACTTTATGTTAAGCTATGCACTGTTCTATTTAGTCGTATTTTAGTTTTTATTATTTTCTTTTTTATTTGTTTGTCTCCTTGTACCATTTTATGTAATTTGTAAAAATCTATAATTGGGCTCAGATTTTATTTTGTTACATTTATTCTTTGTTTTCATGCATTTCTAAATCTGTTGATTTTTTCATTAAATAAATAAATAAATATCCATACTCTTGACTTATCCATGGTTTCGTACTTACAGGAGTAAGTTTTACTAATGATGCTGTATACGGTCACAAACACAGTTCTGGCTACAACCGAGTGAAAGCGATGATTGTTGCAGATGTTCTTGTGCAGAAAATTAAGATTACATCGGGCGTGGCAGACATGAATGCAACTTGGGATACCGCTGTGAGCAATACAATGAAGGTGTGGGTTAAATATCAAGATGACGAGTTTGTTCCCAGATATGTTGTGCACTACACTGCTGATGAAGATCTGCACCGGGTCTCAAGGCGGTCACCTTTTTTTTTATTCTGAGGTTTCCTCGGTCGAATTATAACAATTACAATTTTTTAAGATTTATTTGCTAAAAGTTTTTATCAAAAAAAAAAGTGATATAAGAATTTAAAGGTCTAGCCTAAAAATAATTTACATTTACATATAATTTTTGAATTCTTTATATTTTATTTTATTATATCTTTGGGTATTTTTATCAAATTACTATATGTACATAAATAATAAGTTTTTACAACAAATTGTACAACAAACTATTAATTTCAACTCATTTTTTGTCTAAAAAAACTAGAATTTGAGTGTTAGATACAATTTGCGATTTAATCTGATCCAAGTTTTGTTTTATTCATTATGGACTGGAAAAGTAATAGGTTTTGTAAATTAAACATAACTCCTAAACTTTTCTATCAATTAAATTAAAAATTTGAGCATAGTTTCTTTACAGTTGTCTTCGACTGTCTGAATTATCCGGTGAGTATTTCTCAAACTGGTGATTACTATATTCAATTTATATATGTACATATTAATATATTTTCACGTAATAAACGATATCTCTCTTATGGAATGTAAATCAATGTTTTATTCATTTGAATTAAAGATTAAATTTGATAAATATGTATGCTCCTATGCTAATTTCAATAACTGGGGATTACAAAAATCTGTTCTGAATATTATTTTATTGGAATACTATCGATCAATTCCTTGGAAAAAAATCAAGGTTTAAACCACAGAAATATATATTTAAAAAAATTTAGTTATCGATATTTTGGATGAAGATTTATTTATTTAAATTAAGACTATTGTGGCATCACAAGAATCCCTAATGCACCACAATAGTGAGAAAAAAAACAGTTGGATGATAAAAATAAAAATATATATGTACAAAAATACATTTATACACAATTATAAAAAAAAACTAAGGCATTATAATCTAATAGCAGATAAAATAAAAATTTCAAGTAATAAAATACCAAGTAGGAAATTTCTTGCACCTACAGCCAGTACCAATAAATAAGAACCAGCTGCAAATACAAAACATCCCTGCGAGGCCCAAATGGAAGAGAGAAGATCAAAATTCCACTCATACATCACATTCAATTATGAAAATAAGGATGAGCGCAGGCTACCCGACAGATGTTAAAATAATCTGAAAATTTATGCTCACTAAGGTGGAAAATATCACATTCAGCAGGCTCAGCAGCGACGATTCCATATGCTGGTGTGATATCTGTGAATGGTTGTTTGAAAATAAATTTTTTAGCCATTTGAGTTACGTCTTTTCTGTTGAAATCACGCCACGCTGAAAATTTCACCAGCAACTAGAATTATTTAGCAATCCAATAGAAAGCAGGTATAAAAAAAATTGTTGCTAATCCAAACGAATTCTAGATAACTACCGCTGGGGATTTCGAGTTTTGTAAAGGTGTGTTTCGACTAATATATCTTGCAACAATATAAAATAAACAAATCAAGTCTATTAATGAATGTATTTTTCCAAAACTAGTTTCATCTTTTTAATTGTTATTAAAATGTAATACTTATAATCTAAATGCCGAGCCACAATCTATAATAAAATACTCAGCAGTTAGGAATTTCCATCGGGAAATTCTGCTATGGTTATAAATTCAGAAATTCCGGTGTAAACCAGTCTTCATAAACGTTGACAAATGAACGACATGGATTACACGGCCCACATTCGATGCAACCTGGAAAGGCTTAGCGGGTAGTATTCTTGTTTAGTTTGTACGTGCTCAATAATACAACGCCTATCGGCGTTTTTTAGTTCAGTAGATTTGTTGGCAAAACGCCGATCGGCGTTGGCCAGCATTTCAAAGGGTTAAACAATACTTCTTTTTGCATGAAATTTAGTGGATTTAAAAACACACGATGTGTTGACAGCCTATGAATGAAGTTTTATTAAAAACACAGCGTATGTGTTTATGGCCTATAGTTAATGTGACCATTTATTTTTGTCCTCAAAACGGGGCATCTACCAATTTTTACGTAATAGTATGTGTATTTTTTCGTAATAGTACGTATTTTTTCATAGTTTTTATTTATTAATAAAAAGAACAGGAATGAATAATATAAATATAAAAAAATTATGTTGTTTTAAATTTTTCTGATGAACAAATTTTCTCAAGTATTACTGGGGTTGATTTTAAATAAGAATGAAATCCTTGGCAGGATTTCTTAAAATTGATTTTAATTAACAACATCGCTTTAAGAACTGCGACTTGCAATTACGTATTTTTGGTCGTCCACAACTAGTTCATCTGTGAAAAGACTTCTACGGGTGTGAAAAGACTCTTTCTGTTCATCTGTGAAAAGACTCTTTCTATTCAACAATTATACGATATATATATATATATATATATATATATATATATATATATATATACATATATGTATAAATAATAATTCAATAAATATACTCTCTTTTTGAAAATGGGACATTTCGACGTCCCAAAGCTATGCTTGGGGACAACGGGACAGGTTACATAAAAACGGGACGGTCCCGTTCAAAACGGGACGTATAGTCACTTTACCCATAGTGAGAAAAAATTGACATGCAAAACAAAAGAATAAAACTACAGGTTATTTCAATATTTTTTTATTTCAAATGTTAAAATACTCTCTTTTAGCATATCATCTGTGTCCCATTAAGTATATAATAACATCTTAAAATCTACAGGACATAATTAAAAAAAATATATCTAAATAATTTTATAGTGTAAATATTGAAAATAGACAAGTTGTAACAAAAAAAAAAATAATAATAATCCCTGCACTTGCAGATGAAACTGCATATCATGCCGTTTGTGTGAACGGCTAGCTACCTCTGGGACGATAATAATCAACGCGTTCAAATAAGTCTTGATACAGTGATCGAGCTTGATTATTGAATGTTACAGAATGATGGCGTAGATAAACAGTAAAATTTAAATGATATGTAGTTTAACAATTGTTCCCGATTTCAAATTAAATTTACTCTCAAAAACACATAAATAAAAGTGGATGCAGAACGTGTCGAGCAGTTTGACTTGCATGTTAATAAATCATGCTCAATATTAAATATACATATAATAAAACAAAAATGGTTGTGGCTATTTGCAGGTACTATATCTGCAAATTATTGGATATTTGCAGGTACTATATCTGCGAATTATTGGCTATTTGCCGGTACTATATCTGCGACAGGCGCAAAGCCTTCTGCGCATGCGCGTGAACTGTCACTGTCAGCGTGTTTACTGTTAAAATTTTGTTTTAAACCTCTTAAAATTTAGTTCCAACTCGTAAAGTGACGTAGAGTAAAAAATATAATCCAAATTAGTTAATATTATTAATTGTTAGACAATTATTATCATATACAACGTATAAAGGTCTGTTCATACTTAACAGCACTGCACGGCTTCAGCACTGCACGACTCCGTTTCAAATATGTCATTTTATTACATTTCTATTCATATCTACCTACACGTCGCGGTCACGTCACGTTTACAGCAATTTGGCCGAGTGCAAGGCAAAATCGGCTTACTTATACATTAGAGGCCATGACGATACTTGCAATATGAATGCATACACGTGCATTCGTAGCTACGCGTCATAATACAAGTCAGCAAAAATGTTTCGACGTTTATCGAACGAAAAATTATGTATAATCGCGCTGTTGTTGGAAGAAGAAGCATAAGAAGGCAATAAAAAAGAACGGAGGCGTTTTGATGTGCATCCCATGTTAAAAAATAGAAAAACCGAAGGAGAGTTTTAGACACTGTATAAGGAGCTTGTGGATGATGGACAAATTTTTTTTAAATATTTGCGCCAAAATCATGTCGAAAGATTGAACAGCTGTCAACTGTCACTATCGATAATTGGTCCAAAACAGCAAAGCGGCACGTAATTCGCGTGTATATTTACTCATGGCACGTAATTCGCGTGTATATTTCCACGATGGCCAAAAAAATGGATACAATACGTTGACGGATGTTGCTGTAAGGTATGAACAGGAAATGTCGGGTACTGCTGTAAGCCTGCCGTGGCGTAAACGTGACGGTTGGTATGAATATACCCATACAAAATGTACCAAAGAATACTTTTCGTACGGCCGGATACCTGCTGAAGTCGGTATGTGCTGACTAGGTATGAACAGACCTTAATACCTACATACAAGTACATACAAGCCGCCAACTAGCTAAATGATATAAATTTATTATAATAACATGCGAAATTTATTTGCCCCATGTATAATGAACGATTGATTAAACAAGTCTAGCATACATTGAATGTAAGAAATTATAATCGGATTATAAGTTCACGCGCATGCGCAGAAGGCTTTGCGCCTGTCGCAGATATAGTACCTGCAAATAGCCACAACCAACAAAAAAATTAACAAGTACATAGAACGCAGATCACAGTAAAATCGTACACATTTCAAAAAAAAATTGATAAGTACATGTTCGTTATACATAGATACGTCGATACAAAATACAATTGATTTCAATACTGCTAATACATCGATTATAACAATAAAAAAATACATTAAACATAGAAAGATGTATACGGAATGTTTTCACAATACTTTCCAAATAAAATAAAAAGATGATTTAAGTACATATTATTAGATATATATATATATATATATATATATATATATATATATATATATATATATATATATATATATATATATATATATATATATATATAAGTAGTCGAATATCACTAGTTTGTATATTATTATTTCACCGTTACAAGCCAAAAAGTGTATAATATACAAAATAATACAATTTCTTTACGTTTTTATATGCGATCAAATAAGCCATAGATATGCTGATTCATCAGACAAGGACAGTTCCCCTAAGCTTAAAATCCCATTAACTCGTCCTATGTATTTAAGAACAAAGCCCGGCACTGAATGCGACGTTACCCGTTCAATTGAAATATTGAAAACAATTTGAATCTGTATATGTAGATGTTGTTTCAGTAAAGTGGTCTAAAATTTTCAGATCTGTGTACAATTCAAACGTAATATGTATATCGATACGATAATGATGAAGGAATTAAGCTCTTAAATTTAAGTCTTTTTTTAAAATATTTTATTTAAGTATGCATAAAAACCGTATGTTTGTCCATACAACGATGCGAATATAAATTGTATAATCGTAATAATTGATGCAACGATATGTCCATTGTGATGCGCCTTAAGCTATTATGAAAAATATACATTTTACAACACTCATCGGTAAGGCTAAGTTTACAACGCAAGACACTCGTCAACGATGACGACGACTATAAGAGAGTTCTCTCGTGGCATTATTTCTTTCGCATTTATTCCAATTTCGTCAAATCGCACGCAGACAGACAAATATGAATAAACAGGCACTTTCTACGAAACCCTTAGTAGTAAAAATCGATGACTTTCATCTTGCGCGGATGGATAAACTCGTCGACGTCCTCTCGAGAGTAAATTCAACACAACTATGCGGAATGGATCGGTGAACCGTTCGCGAAAAAGTCCATACATCGAATCTGGGGTGGGGGGGGTGCACGGCTAACAATTGATCCATAATTAAGGACAGAAACAATGCGAATCGTTAACAGACATGGACGGATCCTAATATTATCCATTTGTTCCTATTAAAAAGGCCAATGGAATTGCTTTTGTTTCCACATTTTTTTAGAATTAACAACTAAATATCCCACGAAGTCGCCTCGTCTCTCCATTCCGTGTTCATATTATTGTAATGCGTTAAATTCGGATTCCTCTTTATATAATTAGTATTAATACTTACGTTTCCTTCTTTACATATACATATATTAAGAAATGCTAAGTTGCAACTAATTACATTACATTAGATAAAAATGCAAAAATAAATTTTGATTATTAGATGCACATACATACATACATGCATGCATACGGCTAATTTTTATATATATATATTATATAGATGGAATGTTTTAATTGATCTTCGACAAATGTACATTGAGCTAACCTTCGCCCACGTTAAAAATATTTACATAAACATTCAGTCGACAAGTGTAACGTATGTAAAGACGCATATTCAAAATATAATTCAAATACCACCCTTTTCCATCTCCAACTTGTATAATTGTTTTAATATGATTTTATAAAAAAATTTCCGCTAATTATTGGATCGCAAAGGCACTGTATTAATACAGAAATATTTTCAGCTTTTTTAAAAAATAGGCGACACATATACAGTCACATTTAAAATTTAATCAACGAATTACTAATACTGACGGGCGAAGGTCTATTTCATTATTCGTCCAAAGTGCTTATAATGCGGTGGCTCAATCACTTACACAATCTAATTAACAATATTTATAGTTCGCTAAATGACATTATCATTACACACAGATTGACGAAAACATGGAATGTATGCAAGTAATTCATAATACATAACGTTTAATTAGATCACAATTGAAAAATACTGTCTTTTTGGAAATTCAGACTAAATTTTCAATAAAATGAAATACTTGTATTGTCGACAGCATCATATTACATGTATATCAGCAACGATAATATGAAACTTCCTCACATTTCTATAACAATCTCAACTAGAAAAATTATGTACAAATTTGGATCGATTTCATTTCTTTTTTCTTTTTTTTTTGTTTTGCAGTTGAGATTTTATAAACGATCTTGATGTATGCGTTTGCAATACATTAACAAAGGTCTAATGATTATGATAAAGTGTGATTTTACAAATGAAGAACTTGACCGCTGTCGTCTGTGGCAGATTGGAGGCTTCGACGTGAGGAATGATACAGAGAATTCTCACTTCCGAGATCGGCACCCCCTGAATCTTCTAACGTCGCTCCAGTGAGGTCTACAATTTCGTCTTGATCAAATCTGGAATTACAAAATTGCACATTTTAGTAAAGATTTTCATGACATTAACACAATTATATGACGAAAATTATTCATTTGCTTAAATTGAGAACATAATTCTTCAATCATATATGAAAACGTGTGTTAAATTTAATTATTTTATTTAAATGTGTAATTGGCAATCGGCTGTGGATTTAAATCAAATTTAATATATTTGTTATTCGCGAAGACTATGGTTGATTTCAGTTTAACAAATTTTGCATTTAAATGTCAGTTATATTCATGCCTATCGTCAGGATCTTCTCCACTACTCGGATGTGAATGATGCGAGTGTCCTCCGCTGGACATTGAGGCTCGTCTCGGGGCAGGAACAGGGGTTGGTCCCAACGTTGAAGACGGTCCTAAAACGGCCCGTTGATTCGCCGGCTTCACCGTAATGATGAGATTTGAACTATTCGCTACCATCATATCGGTGACCTTAATAAAATCAATAAAATCATAAAACAACAATAGTATAAACAAAGTAAAATACGAAAAAAAAAACATATAATAAGATAAGAACATACTTGATCTAATGTTTTTCCGGCAACTTCGATTCCATTCACTTCGAGAACTTCATCGCCGACGGCCAACAATCCAGTACCTTCAGCTAGACCTCCAGGAACTAATCGCGATACGAAAACACCGGCTTGTCTTTCTACACCGGCGGCAGTCACTCGTACGCTCGTGCCGTCCCTACAAGCACCGAAATCCATTACAACAAATTCAAACAACAATGCATCAAATATATCACACTCTAAATATAACATATATATACCTGATGTAAAATCCGAGAGGTTTATCTGAGCCGTGCTTTAATAATCTTACTCTACGACACGTTTCTGGTACAATGTCTACATCTATAATTGCCGATACCTGAAACACAAACCCAACTGTAGCATACGTTGATGGAAAGTTTACGTTCGTAAGTTTGGTTAATATTATTACCTGTCTGAAGTCGTGTGGATTGGATATTGCTAATGATTTGGTTTTGCCAGGTGTGCCGCCGAGTATCGACGATATGATATTCCGAGGTCGCATAGTTCCATAGCCGTTGAGTTCTTCCAAACTGTCGCCTGAACAAAAATACAAAATATTGAGTTTTAAATACGAATCGAATTAAATGAACATTCAGGAAGCGTCTGCAGGCACAGGTCAACCAAACAATTGAGCAATATAGTGAACGCATGAGAAATTCTGGATGTATATGCATTGTGCAATGCTACATATGACTCATTGTCAAGTGTAAGCCTACAAGGCTCAATACAAACAATGGACCGTGGATAATGTCTGGATTCTGGTACAGTATGTGCGTTCATTCCGCGTTTAAAGCTTACTGAAACGTTTACACGCTTCAAGTTATCGATGCGGCAATAAATATTTAGGTTGAAGGCTGCTAAGATAAAACAAACAGTAAGACTTATTGAAACACATACACGATAATTATCAATACGTCTTATAAATAGCATATAAATATAGAGCTTTCGGAAAAATTTCATGTTTAAAAGGCCGCCCGATAGGGATGCATACTCTTTCCTGAAATTTTTAATATATATTCTTATATAGGAATACATAATGAGAAGAGTACTTGACAGATGGGAAGGTGGAATAACAATAGGCGGCAGAAAGATATCTAACATAAGATTCGCAGACGAAATGACGTTAATGGCCAACAACGAGGATGAAATGGCTGAACTACTTTGTAGAATAGAGATAGAGAGTAGACACCTGGGTCTAGAGATAAACAAAAATTCTATTCGTTGACAGATTTGAGCCTATCTACCTAGGTGCTTTGATCTCAAGGTAAGGAGGATGGCAATCGGAGTTCCGTAGAAGGATAAGAATGGCGAAAACGGCGATGGTCAGTCTGATGAAGATACGGAAGAACCGCTCTATTATGAGAATAACGAAAATCCGTCTGGTGTAATCACTATTGTTTCCCATTGCATTGTATGGAGTCGAGAGATGGACCCCGAAAAAGATAGAAAGGGACATGTTAGATGCATTGGAAATGTGCATCCCATGGACTGCAAGACGGACAAACATCTCCATCCTAAAAGAGCTGGTAGTTTCAGAAAGACTCTTCACAACGTGTAGTAAAAGGGTTCTTTCTTACTTTGGCCATATTGTAAGGAAGAATGTGGAGAGAATGGAAAGGCTGGTAGTCATCGGAATGCTGGAGGGAAGGCGAGCGAGAGGCGGTTTCCCAATATATGGTGAAACCAAATCAAAAAAACTGACGGGATCGTCAAACTTGGCACAAAATCGGGAGGAGTGGAGGTGAATTGTCCAACAAATTCCAGACGACTCGATAACTTTTCAATGAGGAAGAAGAAGACTTTTCAATGTTTTAGCTGTGATGTACATTTGTATGTCGAATCGAAACGACTATTATAGTACGGCGAGCAATATCGCAGATACACAGAATAGCGATATTATATATGATATTAAATTTTATTTTTAGCCAAGGGATAAAATAGTGAGAGTTGTTCAATCCCTTTCTACTCATACAAAAGGATATCATTTTATTAATTTCACTTGGTTAGTTCGATGAATTTTTAACTGTTCGGAATTTGTGATCCGATTTTGAACCACTTCCACTCTTCCAATTGCTTTGATATTTTACCGACGTACAGAGGTTAGCTCTCATTAAAGTAAGTAAGTAATGCCTCTGAAATGAAACTAGAGGAATTTAATCATTAAAAATTACATTGGAATAATCTGTCAGATCGACGTGATGACAGCTGGCTATCTAAACGCGCCTTTCTACCGCCACTACTTAACTTCACAGGTTACATATGTATGCAGTTTAACAGTTATATTTAAAACAAGTACTTTTTTCACACTCTCATATAAACTTTAGTTTATATTTCTGTATGTACAAAATATATGAAGAGAAAATTTATTTGAATTTGTATTGATGAAAAATCCATTCGAAGAATGGAATATATATATATATATATATATATATATATATATATATATATATATATATATATATATATATATATATATACAGCAGCAGTCACATAAAACGGAACGCTTAAGCGAAACATGTTTTTGCGTGAAATTTCGGTAATCTTATATAAAACCAAAACCGAAAGTCATTTAAATGATAGGTTGTACCATAGTGCATTCGTGTAATACCAAACGTGAAAAAAAAAAGTTGACAAAAATGAGTTGGGGAGAAATTTAATGGAGGGCAGATTTTACGACCGTGCGTTGACTTCACGGTTAAATGAAATTTGAAATGAAAATAACACTATACATATACATTTTTAATTTTATTACAGTCACATATTATTATTTACAACTTATAAAAAAGAAATTAATATTTTGTAGCGGCTCCTTTCGATTTTATAACTTCTTTTATTCGGTTTGGCATGGAATCTACTAAAGTTTTTAAATTTTCGATTGGGAAGTCTTCGTACCATATCTTTTCTATTATTTCTTTCAACGATTTAAGAGTAGTAACATTGTTCTTCCTTATCCTGTACTTGATACCCATCCATAAATTTTCGATTGGATTTAAATCGGGACCATTGCCAGGCCATGGTAGTGTCTTTACACCCATTTCTTGTAAATAGTCCCGAACCAAAAAAAAAGTAAAAAAAAAAAATCAGTTTTTTGATTGAAATTTTATAATTTATATTCAATGCTATCAAATAAAATGAATTCTCACCAATTTAGCTCGATGACAAGGGGCAGAGTCATCTTGAAAAATTATATCATCGGTATATGAAAGGTGGTTTTCCATCGATGGGACAAAGCTTTCTTCTAAAATTTTTTTATATTTTTTTCCATCGATGGCACCTTGTAGAAACTCCAATTGTCCAATGCTATGGTACGAAAAGCATCCCCAGACCATTTGACTTGGAGGATGCTTAACATTTTTAAGGGTACAATTTTCATTATACCTTTCGCCAACTTTCCTTCGGACATACGGAAAACCATCAGGACTATAGAGGTTAAACTTTGATTTGTCGGAAAGTATCACTCGTTGCCAATCTGATGGACTCCAATTTTCATGTGCTTTCGCCCATTCCAATCGATTGTTTTTCATTCTCTTGGTTAGTAGTGGTTTTTTTGCAGCTTTCCGACCGTACAGTCCAGCTTCTCTGAGTCGCCTTCTTACTGTTGAGTCGCTGATTTCCATGGAAAATTGTGAAGATACATCTGTTCTTATTTCTACAGCAGTTTTGAATCGCTGCTGTAAAGATAATCTGGTTATTACACGGTCTTGCCTCTCCGATGTGCATCTTTTCAGTTCGGTCCCCTTCTTACGATCAAAACTTCCAGATTCTCTTTTTTTTTATCAGTATTCTCGAAACAGTCGATATAGAACATCCCATTTTCTTGGAAATTGACCGAAAGGAAAATCCTGAACTCGCCAATGCCACGATTTTTACACTCTTCTGCAATGATAACTGAGCTCGTTTTTTCATGTTGACGTGTTAAAATTCGAATTTGATGCTTTCTCCTCGAAAACCCACACTAAACTGAACTCAAATCTTAGAAAACAATCATATTTAGAATATTTGGTCGTTAAAAACCCTACACATAAAGGGATTATCCTTTAATGACCTCGAAGTCGTAAAATTCACAAGCGTTCCATTTTATGTGACTGCTGGTGTATATATATATATATATATATATATATATATATATATATATATATATATATATATATATATATATATATATATATATATATATATATATATATATATATATATATATATATATATATATATATATATATATATATATATATATATATATATATATATATATATATATATATATATATATATATATATATATATATATATATATATATATATATATATATATATATATATATATATATATATATATATATATATATATATATATATATATATATATATATATATATATATATATATATATATATATATATATATATATATATATATATATATATATATATATATATATATATATATATATATATATATATATATATATATATATATATATATATATATATATATATATATATATATATATATATATATATATATATATATATATATATATATATATATATATATATATATATATATATATATATATATATATATATATATATATATATATATATATATATATATATATATATATATATATATATATATATATATATATATATATATATATATATATATATATATATATATATATATATATATATATATATATATATATATATATATATATATATATATATATATATATATATATATATATATATATATATATATATATATATATATATATATATATATATATATATATATATATATATATATATATATATATATATATATATATATATATATATATATATATATATATATATATATATATATATATATATATATATATATATATATATATATATATATATATATATATATATATATATATATATATATATATATATATATATATATATATATATATATATATATATATATATATATATATATATATATATATATATATATATATATATATATATATATATATATATATATATATATATATATATATATATATATATATATATATATATATATATATATATATATATATATATATATATATATATATATATATATATATATATATATATATATATATATATATATATATATATATATATATATATATATATATATATATATATGGAGTTCGGTCTTTCGTGTCATGTGAGGAGGACGTGCTTCTGCGTTCCTCCCGCTATTACTCGCTTAAACCCGGCTATTGCACGAAATTTAACTTAACCATCTAATCACTTATTTTACTAATTGCATCCTAGTATAATTTAAGTGTAAAAATAAACAGCAAATCGGTCGTAAAAAGCGGTTTTATATCAGTTATTTCGAAAAATTTTGTGCTAATTTTTGTGTCAAATCGGTGTCAAACGAGATACATCTCCCTACCTGAATACAAAAAAAGGGTCCTTCGCCAGCCAAGTCGGTCCCACAGAAGCAATAAATCTTCCACATAATTGCTTCCAGCCAAAAATCTTTAACGAACTTTACTTAATAGAATAATAGCAAACAGAAACGGTGTTTCCCAACTGTCTATCAGTTCTTTTTCATATTTAAATTATATTAAAGTAATTCGTGTAATTTTATATACTTTACTAAAGTTATTATTAAAATATTAAATTGCAAACCGCACTCACATATATAAATCCGTTGTCTCCAAAGAGGCGTCTCACGATAAAGATCTGTAAAAAAGTAGTATAACAATTGCTAATCTATTATTATCATAACTAACTACTTTCACTTACAAAGTAACCCTGTTAAATGGCATGTAATAACTCATAAGTGATCCAAGTGATACCTAGGATGACTATATGTCAAAGCTGACCACAGAGAAGAGTTTATGGCGGTAAGAACTCACTCCTTGAATGGAAATCTCTCTCAAGTACCGCCTTTTTCTCAACACATCTTGGATAAATGCGAGAAAAATAATATCCAAACCTCCAACAAGGTAAGAGTGACGATGGATGATAGCTTAGCTAATAGAAACCTGTATTTAGCCACGTACAATGTAAGAACGTTATCGAGTGAAGGAAGTGTGCTTGCATTAGAGAATGAACTAGAAAGTATCAAATGGGATTTAGTAGGACTTAGCGAAGTAAGACGAAAACAGGAAAACCAAATAATCCTAAAAAGTGGTAACTGTCTCTACTGGAGAGGGCTACCAAATGGTAGAATAGGAGGAGTAGGGTTTCTTATCAATAAGAGAATAGAAAGAAATATTATAGAAATAAACGACATATCGGAACGTATTTGCTATGTAGTATTAAGAATCTCGAGCAGGTACACTTGTCAAATCTTCCAAGTGTACGCCCCCACATCTAGCCACCCAGACGAGGAAATAGAAGACTTCTACGAAAAACTACAGGGCGCATACGATAATAGCCGCCACCACTTTAAAATAATCATGGGCGACTTTAACGCAAAAATAGGACAAAAGGCAAACACAGAAAGAGCAGTAGGCAATTTTGGTACCGGCCAAAGAAACGACAGAGGCGATCGCCTCATAGAATTCGCAGAACACAACAGGCTCTTCATCACTAATTCATTTTTCAGGAAAAACACCAACAATAAGTGGACTTGGGAGAGTCCTAAAGGAGACAGAAACGAGATCGATTTCATCCTAACAAATGCCCTGCACTCCGTTAAAGACGTTAGTGTTTTAAGTAAAGTAGATATAGGCAGCGATCACAGATTAGTCCGTGCCAAGATGGCCATTAATATAAATTGCGAACGTAGGAAATTAATAAAAGGATGCAGTAACTCTCCAGATTTCGCTCAACTAAGGTCTAGGAAAAAGGAATTCGAACTCGAACTTGGAAATCGATACGGGAAATTAAACCCAGAAGCAGACATCGAGGAATTGAACACTGTAATTAGTTCGGTTCTAACCTCAACAGGTAAGAAATTAGGTGGTTTCAGGAAACAGATTAAATTAAGCAAAATTTCAGCGGAAACAAAAAACCTAATTAAGCATAAAAGGAATTTAGATAGGGATAATAATAAGCAAGAATACAATCTAGTAAATAAGGAAATTAAGAAGAGAATAGTCAGGGATGTCAGGGATTTTAACAGCAAGCTAATAGAAAATACCATTAAGAATAACCGTAGCCTGAAAAAGTGCAAACAGGATCTTTTCTTAGGCAAAAACCAAATGATCGCAATCAGATCAGAGAGCGGAGTAATAATTAGGAATAGAGA
Source organism: Arctopsyche grandis (assembly GCF_051622035.1). Lineage (NCBI taxonomy): Eukaryota > Metazoa > Arthropoda > Insecta > Trichoptera > Hydropsychidae > Arctopsyche > Arctopsyche grandis. The sequence continues at coordinate 30,243,578 of NC_135357.1, forward strand.
AGAAATCATAGACAGAGTTTACACGTTCTATGCAAAACTATACGAGAACGACAACGGCCAATTCCCCACTCTGGAATCGACACACGGCCAAAGGGTTCCTGCAGTATTGCCTAGCGAAGTAGAGGCCGCGCTAAAAACTGCAAAGAATGGTAAAACCCCAGGGGAAGATAATATTCCCATCGACTTACTAAAATGTGGCGGCCCCCCCCTAATTAATATCTTAGCTAGGCTTTTCAGCAAATGCATCCAGAACCAAGCTATACCAGAAGGATGGAATAACGCAACTATCATTTTAATACACAAAAAAGGCGACAAAAGCGATATCAAGAACTACCGACCCATTAGTCTACTTTCAGCGGTCTACAAGCTCTTCACGAAGGTTATTACAGAAAGGCTGAAGAATATCCTCGACGAGAACCAACCTATAGAGCAGGCAGGGTTTAGGGCAAATTTCAGCACAATGGACCACCTCCAAGTAGTTGGCGAACTAATCGAGCGCGCCAACGAATATCAACGGCCACTGTGCCTAGGTTTCGTCGATTATGAGAAAGCCTTCGATACAGTTAGTCATAATGCAGTACTTAACGCTCTAAAAACACAGGGAGTGCCGGAACCCTATGTGGGACTGTTAGCTACAATATATAAGAATGCCACAGCTTCAGTTAAAATTTTTTCAGGTACAGATAGATTTAGCATAGGAAAAGGAGTAAGACAAGGAGATACAATCTCGCCCAAGTTATTCAATGCGGTGCTTGAGGGAGTTTTCAGGAAATTGGATTGGGATACAGCCGGAGTAAGCATCAATGGTCGCTTTTTGAGTCACCTTCGGTTCGCAGACGATATAGTTTTAGTAGCTCGTGATTCAGCTGACCTACTTATCAGACTAACACAGCTGGACAGGGAAAGTAGAAAAGTAGGATTAAAAATTAACGTAGATAAGACTAAACTAATGTTCAATAGTTATTGCATGCCTGATAGCATCCCCTTAGATGATAAACCAGTAGAAGTAGTAAATAATTATTTATATTTAGGTCAAATAATTGACATGTCTGGTAGTAAAAATGAAGAGATAAAGAGACGTATGAAATTGGGGTGGAGTGCATTTGGACGGATGAATGCTGTTTTTAAATCAAAAATGCCACTCTGCCTGAAGAAAAGGATCTTTGATCAATGCGTTTTGCCAGTGATGACGTATGGATGTGAAACTTGGACACTGAACGCCAAGATGCAAAATAAAATCCAATGCACTCAAAGAAGTATGGAACGCTGTATGCTTGGCATAACGAGGAAAGACAGGAAGCGGAACACGTGGGTGAGAAATATGACAAGGGTAGTGGACATAGTGGATAGAGTGAAGAGATTGAAATGGCAATGGGCGGGTCACGTAGCTAGGAGGATGGACGAAAGGTGGACAAAAGAAGTGCTTGAATGGTACCCGAGAGAAGGCAAAAGAGTAAAAGGAAGACCGCAAGGAAGATGGGTGAACGAAATTAGGAAAATGTGCGGAATGAGATGGATGAGTGTTGCGCAAAACAGAGACGAGTGGAAGCGTGTTGGAGAGGCCTTCATCCAGCAGTGGATGGCGAATGGCTGTAAATGATGATGATGATGATATATATATATATATATATATATATATATATATATATATATATATATATATATATATATATATATATATATATATATATATATATATATATATATATATATATATATATATATATATATATATATATATATATATATATATATATATATATATATATATATATATATATATATATATATATATATATATATATATATATATATATATATATATATATATATATATATATATATATATATATATATATATATATATATATATATATATATATATATATATATATATATATATATATATATATATATATATATATATATATATATATATATATATATATATATATATATATATATATATATATATATATATATATATATATATATATATATATATATATATATATATATATATATATATATATATATATATATATATATATATATATATATATATATATATATATATATATATTTATTTATTTATTTATTTAATAGTTTTGGACCATTGTGGCATTACAGGAAGAACCTAATGCGCCACAATGGCCTACATTTGAAAAATATATAAAAACATGATATAAAAACAAGTAAACTGTAAATAAAGGAAAAAAGCAAAAGCAGAAAACATGGTAAAATAAAATTACAAAAAAAGTAACAAAAGGAAAATAATACATCATTCAGAGAGAAAAAAAAAAAATAACAAAAGTGTAAAAATTAAAAATAAAATCCATAAATCCCATTCTTTGTTTACACTGATCAAAATTAAAATAGTATATAAAAATGTACAAAAGAGAAAGAAAAAATAAAATAAAATAAAACAAAATATGAATAAAAAATAAAATCACAGCGAGGCCCAAATGGAAGAGAGTAGATTAAGATTCCACTCATTCATCACATTCAAATTAAGAAAGTAATGATGAGCGCAGGTTACCAGATAAATATGTTAAGATAATATCCGACAATCTACGCTCCCCAAGGTGGAAAATATCACATTCAGGGACAGCAGCAACGATTTCATTGAGAAGTCGAATAGCTCTTGGAATAGGAGCCATTCGAAAAAGAACTGTGCGAGCAGCAGGTACAACCATTAAATGATGATGTCTACCACGCACATAATTATTAGGGACATAAAGTCCCAACTGTTCCAGCAACAACGGGCATGACGTATTACCACGCAATAGCTGGAGAACGAAACGAATTAACGAGAAGTTTCTCCGAAGTTCAAGGGAATTATACCCAAGCATGCCCAAAAGGAAAGGAGTAGGATAGAGATATGGGTAGTACCCATACTCTTTCTTATAAAGAAAACGAAGAAATGCTTTTTGCACTTTTTCTATAATAAGAGAGTAGTTTGCTTCGTGCGGATTCCACACAATTGCATTATACTCTAGCTTACTTCTAACAAGCGAGTTGAAAAGCAAGCGAGAAGACAAGGGGTTGGAGAATAATCTAGCATATCTCAAGACAAATCCAAGTCGACGAAAGGAAACGTCAGCGATTGTCTTGATGTGGTTGTGAAAGGTGAATTGAGGATCAAAAGTGATACCCAAGTCGACCATTGATTCCACGCGCTTCAACAATACGGATCCAATGGAATATCCGTGACAATAGAGCGAATTCGCACGTCCATAACTCATAATAGCACATTTACTAGTATTCAGTTCAAGCCCTAAACTGGAACTGAACTCTAAAACAGCGTTAATATCAGCTTGAAGGAGAGAGGCTTGCCTCTCATCCTTAATGTATATATCTGATATTTTATATTATATATATATATATATAAAATATCAGATATAATAAGCGGCAATTTAGCTTTTGAGAGGGCTGGACACCAGCGCCTTGTACATACAAACGTATTACACTTCTCCCTTCCTCAATTATGGTACTAGAGAAATTATTAATTATTAATTATTAATGCATCTATCGGTTTATTTTTTTGATTAGTTATTTTTTATAGGAGCTAGGAGCCGCCAAACATCTATAAAATCGCCTCTTTTTTACACCCACGAAAAGAGTTCAGCGTGCTTATTTAACGGTCGATTTTTAAAAAAATACGCGCATAGTTGCACAGAAAATATAATTATTTTCATACAAAATTTCATGATGAAATTTTTTTAAAAATTGGTCCAGTTTTGGAGGAGAAAATAGGAGAATACAAAACCTTGATTTTGTCGATTTAAAATACGTATTATCTGGTCGAAGCGCAACTGTCGCATTCACTCAATATATACATTTACTCAATATATATATATATATATATATATATATATATATATATATATATATATATATATATATATATATATATAACTAGTTGTTTTACCAGGCTTCGATCAGTATTAGTAATATAAACAACGTAAACATGGCGAATCTAATAGTAAATATTCCTTTGTTTTTTTATTAAATTTATTTGAAGCGAAAATATAATCGACTCGCCGTCATAGAAATTTCGACTTGTTTACGAAATTCCCAACCAAAGATATATACAGTCGTATGACAACGAATTACGAACACCGGCGTATTTACCCTATTTTGTATACCTGCGCCGTTGTAAGTAACATTTTGGGTTAGTTTTTTTTGTAGACCATTCATTGTATCCTATTCTATGTACTTACAGAAGAATAAGATTAGTAGTGTTTATACAAATATTTTAAAAACCGAACAAGTGCAGATAGACAGTTTGGCTTTGAAATTCGTTTGGTGTAGATGTGCTTTCAGTGGGAGAAAAGTTCGTTTTGAAGAGATTTTTGCTTTCCTGTATATTATCGATATCATTGAAGTAAGTTAAAGTGTTTAAATTTTTTAAATGTGACTTAATTATTTGTTTAAATTGCTTGTGAAACAACCCCCTTTCCTTTTTAGATGGGAAGAAATAAAGATTTATCCGTGGAGAAAATCGCCAATATTTCCACATTATTAAATACTCGGAAGTATTCCATAAGATATATTGCTCAAGATCAGGGGGTTAGCGTTTTCAGTGTGCATAAAATTAGCGCCCAACTATAAAGAGGTGAAAATCGTACGTTCACCAATCGTAAGAATTGTCGTGGCACTCGTAAATACAGTCCTCTAGTCTATCGAAATATCGTAAATATTGTTGAGAAGGATCGGTTTGCCACAAATAAAAAAATCCAGACGAATTTACGGGAGCGGAACCGAAATATCGACTCGGACAATACAACGCCGTCTCGCAGATGCGGGGATGACAAGCAGGCAGCTAGCTAAAAAACCGCTTTTGACGCCAAAAATGAAGAAAGCCAGGCTCAATTTGGCTAATGAGCATCGCCACTTCACCCTCGACGATTGGAAAGGGGTAATTTAATTGAAATTAAATTATTTGTTTAATTTTTTTTGAATGAATTGAATTAATCGATGTTTTTAACATTTTTAAGGTTCACTTCTCTGACGAGTCGTCAATTCAATTAATGACACCGACTCACCAATACGTACGTAGGCGAGTCGGCAAGCGGTATAATGAATCCTGTGTCATAAAAAATGTGAAACACCCGCTGTCACTCATGATTTGGGGCTCAATTAGTGCGGAAGGTCGGGGGCCATTGTATTTTGTAGAAGGGATGATGAATGCTTCGCAATATATAACGGTATTGCGATACACTCTATACAAAACAAAATCGCCTGCACTTAATGCAATATTATTGCACCCTGCCACAAAGCCAAAATTGTGAAAAAAATCATGTCCGACCACAATTTACCGCTCCTTCACTGGCCCGGTAATTCTCCCGATCTAAATCCTATAGAAAATGTCTGGCATACCCTTAAAATGAAATTAAATAAGCTCCAATGTACCAATACAAATATCCTAAAACAAAACATAATTTCTGTGTGGCAGGGAGATCCTGACATAAGGTCAAACATTGCGTCTTGTATCGAGAGTATGCCCAAAAGAATAGCATTGTGTCTCCAAAATAAGGGTGGACATACAAAATATTAATATATATATATATATATATATATATATATATATATATATATATATATATATATATATATATATATATATATGTTGTATTAATATTGTAAATAAACTATGTATAATCATTATAAACACATCTTTGTTTTAATTTTACGAACCTACTCTTTAATATATAGCTCTAAACATATAATTTGCAAAATCTGCACGGTGTTAGTAATTCGCTGTCATGGGACTGTACATACAAAGTCTCTTTCGAAATTATATATTAGATCATATGAATTCTAAATGAAAATTAATTGTAAGTAACATAGAATATGATTCTTTTCAACACCAGAATAACAGTAAAATAACGAAAATATGATTTAGAATTTCTATAGATACACATGTATGTACATATGTATATACGCAAACATTTCGCCTAATTATATTCAGCATAATTGCCGGCCTATTATGCCGCATTTTTGAACGCACAAGCGTAACGAAAAATGTTAGTGAACGCGCAGAGAGCGCAATATCGATGCGGCGTTTGTTGCACAATCATTGCACATTCGAAATTCAATTGTTCGCATTTCCTTTTAATCATCATCATCATCGTCATTATCATTGTCGGCCCGTAAACGGCCGCCGCTGGACAAAGACCCACTCAGCCTTCGCTCCGACGAAGAAGTACCGAACACTGAACATCCATCAACTGGAACTGGAGAATTGCTTACACGACTAATGTATCGCGCTTAAATGATGTCAACTACTTGTTATAGGACTTTTAATGCTAATTTCAAATAGATATATGTTTAACAAGTAATCAGGTTTTCAAGCATGCGATATTATACAATACAGTATACGGTTTACATATGTATAATGTAACACTATTGGTGCGCAATCTATCAATTGATTTACATATATACATATATTGTATGTAGATATTTTTCTTTATGTATTTTCAGACATACATATTTAATAATTATAGTCAAATTTCAGAGTTTATCCCTACTTTTACAAAATTATATTATACTAGCTGTATTACCCGGCTTCGCTCGGTATTTGTAATATAAACCGCTTAAACATGACTAATGTAAACATTTTATTTGAATAGTTTTATTTTATATAAATTTAATTGAAAACTCATTTGTTTTATTTTATTAAATTGACTGTCACGAACAAACAAACATATATAGTAAGTCTCTTATAAAAAATTATATGTACACCCCCGGGGTCTGCGCCCACTAGGGCTCCACCCCTCGGCGTCTGCACCCCCTTGGGCTCTGCCCTCGGCGCCTACGCCCCCGGGAACTTAGAATCCTTTAAATCGGAAAAAAGCAAATTATTTGTTCGATGACGTCAGAACAATAGATTGTCGACTATTAATTAAATTGACGAAAAATACATACATACATACATACGAACAAACTTTAGTGTTTTATATGTTAGATATAATGGATTTTAAATACAAATACTACATGTTTTTCTATTAGCTATTTTTAAATAAACAACGATAATAATAGTTGATCAATTGTTTTGAACAAATAATTTATTAAAAAAAAAATTATATATCTAAATTTTATAATAAACAAATGAATCCCAATTGCTATAAAATAAAATAGAAATATTAAAAATTGACGAATAAATATATTTAGATCAGTCAATAAACCTTTTTAACATCTGGAAGCTTTAATCATGATTTTTTTTTCGCACTAACCATTTAACGCCATTGGAGGATGTATTACTTCGTCACCATTTGTAAAAATTTCCCCAATGACGAGCTAACTCGTCATGAGTTTTACTTTCCTTACATATTTGACATGTTTTTCGTCTTTCATACAAATATTTTTGAGAATCTAAAAGAAAACATTATACAATGCGAGTAATTCAAATAATTCGCATTGTCAATAATACACTTTAGACCACGGGTTCCCAATATATGGGGTCGCGAAAGGTTTTCTGTGGGGTCATCAACAAATAAAAAGGGGCCGTCATCCGAAAAAGGTAGTGAACCTGAGCTGTAGACTAAAAGAGCCAACCCCAAATAAATGGGATAAGACTAAGAGAAGAAGAGTTCAATGTATTAAATTTAAAAAATATTGTTTAACCAGCAACATATGTAATCAGTAGTTACAGTTTAATGCTTTCGATAGTGTGGTCACAGGTTCTATCCCTGTCTTTGTTGCTGGCCAAACCTTAAATACTGACTCCAAGGTCGACCGTTTCATATCAGATTTGCCAATTTATATGATTTAATTGGAAACGGTTCTAACAAATCGGCAATCCTGTCCTATTTTCTCGCAAAATTTTTAGTTTATAGCATCTCATAATTTGTTGATATTTAAAAATGATGATTGTAATGTTTAGTGATCGATGTTTTTTAATTGGCCTCGTAATAATACTTGTGTACAATGTTGAAATTTTAATCGTTTTTTTTTTAAGAAATTGACAATAGTGAATTATTTTTGTGCGAAAACCATTCATAGAACGCCGATCTTTAATCATGAGTTACCCTGCCAGTTTTACAAATACCGGAATATTCGAGTCGCATTGTAAAAATTCTTTTGAATGCGCCATGAATAATTAACGCTAATAATGCTGATAAGAATATTACTAATGGAGAGAGGCGTTTCGGTGGAACGGAAGAGCATTTTTGCCGAGTGCAAATAACTGTTATTCTAAATTTGGACGAAGCTATACCGAACGGTTGGACGAATAATTTTTTTTTATGGTTACACACAATAACGATAATTTTATTTAACAACAAGGATCGATATATAATATACATAAAATCGAATAAGGTAAATGTCGATTACGACACTTGTGACTAACGCCATTGACCATGCACACCTGGGTATGCGAGTTTCTAAGTATTTTTCACTCCTATTTTTCCATTTAGGGAACGTGCAGGAAACGGTTTCTATATAAACTTTCCGCTTAGATTGTCCGACCTGACCGGTTAGTATCGCAAGATCGGGATTCCTTTCAAATGCTGTGCCACTGGCCAAAAAGGAGAGACTTACTCAATTTATGACATCAAGCTCATAGCGGTGCTACTATAACGTGTGCTCAACGTGTCCTTACGCGTCTAAGGAAACTATTTCGTTATCCTTTTATAGACTTCTAAAACATTGCTTTACCCTTTGAGTGCTTACGCCTTTCCTGTTGAAAGCCCGCCACGCTGAAAATTTCGCCAACATTTCCAACTAGAATTATATAGAAATCCAATAGAAAGCAGTATAAAAATTGTAGCTGGCCTAAACAAATCCTAGATAACTACCGCCGAGGATTTCGAGTTTTGTAAAGGTGTGTTTGGACTCTCTAATATATCTTGCAACAATATAAAATAAGCAAAAGAAGTCTATTATTGAATGTATTTTTTCAAAACTACGTAGTTCCATCTTTTTAATTGTTGTTAACCTTTGAAGGAAGGAGCGTCTAGATCGAGCGAGTGTCCCTAACCGGGGTCGAGTAAGACCCCAGTATTTTTAAATCAAAATACAGCTTTTCTGGGTTCAATATAACCTAACCTAACCTAACCGGGGTCGAGTAAGACCCCAGTATTTTTTAATCAAAATACAGCTTTTCTGGGTTCAATATATATCTTATTAATCATTTTATACAAAAGTTTTAGTCCTATAGCATGTTTTTGTATTAAAAAATAACGACAAGTATCGACATGCAATCGCACATAAATAGGTAAGGCCAACAGGCGACTGCATGACTCAATAGCCACGCGCCGAAAGCGACGAAAACATAGCTGTCTCTTTCTCTCGCATTGATTCATCGATCAACAAGAATATGCAAGCGAACAGTCAAAAACATGACTTATCGTTACCGCCTTTAAATCATACTTTGGAACGTATAAATGTATAAATGTATTTTTTTACGATGTACCCCTTTTCTAAATCATACAAAATCTATTAAAATAAATTTCTTGTAGTTCAATCTTGGAATACAAGACATATAGGGTGTATAGCTTCGAAAACCACATAGTTATTACGAAGAACGTAAAAATTGGGGCACTTGCATACCCCACTTAGGTAAAGGAGGGTTAAAATGTAATGCCAAGCCATCATCTAAAATACTCAGCAGTTAGGGATTTCCATCGGGAAATTTTGCTATGGTTATAAATTCAGAAATTCCGGTGGAAACCAGTCTTTATAAACGTTGACAAATGAATAACACGAGTCATGTTCAATGCATTCTTACTTTATCTATGTATGTAGTAACAATAGATGAAGTTTTTTTATCAACGCTACCTGTAAAGGCTTAGCGGGTAGTATTCTTGTTTACTTTTTACATGCTCAAAATACAACGCCTATTGGTGTTTTTCAGGCCGATGGATTTGTTAGCAAAACGCCGATCGGCGTCGGTCAGCATTCAAAGGGTTAAAAGTCTTGCTAGAGCTTTCCAAAGGACAACTCTAGCAAGTCAACGTATAATGGAAAGTAGTTCTGATATCAAACGATTGTTATCTTGTGGAATAAGCGATAACTGATCATTTTTTTTAATATAATGAAGACATAGGAGAAAGACGCATCGCACTTTCACCGAACGAATAAAAATAATACGAAAGTCCGAATCGGATCGGATCGACGTGTGGTGGCAGACGATCTAGAAAGAAGAAGAGAAAGATAAAAAAAAGCGCATTCGAATAGAAAGTGGTCAGAAGCGAGATCTAGCGTTGGATATATCAATAGAGCAGGTCAAGGACGCGCGGAAGAGTCGCGAGCCACAGATGGAGAAGCCGTTTCAATGCCAAAACCGATTAGATCAGAATCGAGATCGATTCGTACACCATAAATAAACACTGCAAAGCCAACCTGTTTCCATAAGTTACTGCAGCAGCAATTGTAGTCTCGATGTGATCGAGAAAACGACAAGTTTGGGGGGGTTTTGATAATAAAAACGCACACCGTTCACTCATTTTTGTCGTGGGTGATGGAAGCAGAAGGTCGTCGACGATTGACATATCCACATTTGGAGTACGTAGGTTGCCCATAAATATGGCATAGATTCGAAGATTTGGCGCTGAATATTGAACAGTTCAAGTCGGGTAGTGCTAGTTGGATTTGCTCCATTGCGCTCGGATTGATCGACACGAGATAACTTCATTAGAGGAGTAAACAAAGTACCCAAGTGGTATGATGGGCGATGAATAGACCACCTCTGCGAAGGAATGTCGCTCTGACCCTGCGTCCTACACGCGATAAAAAAATATAAACAAAATTGGGATGCAATTGCCCAAAGGGAGTGAGTGGTGGCTCGTGCTTAACACAAATAAAAATAGTAATAATAAAAAATCGTAAAGGAGGTTTGTAAAAAAAGGGAGAGAATCGTATGCATTAAGTCAACTTTTTTATAGTAGTCGTAGTAGTGTTCGAGTTTTTTTTACAAGGACTACAATACGTTTCAAATTGAGTTACTTCATATGATAAAAGTTAATGCTGTTTATTATTCAGAATACGCTCATGCATGTTGACGTGAGTCTTTTATAATAAATTATAATATAACGTAATGTATAAATATTCGTAATATGATTACTTTAAAACGGTCTACAATTAATTGATGAAAATACTATTGTTGGTTCGTAGAAAAACAAATAAATATTCAAATAAATTTAATAAAATGTTTATGTTTAGATTGGCCATTTTTAAGCGGTTTATATTACAAATACCGAGCGAAGCCGGGTAAAAACACTAGTATAATAATAATAATAAAAAGCTTGTAAAAACGAGCAATAGATATTTTTAATATTCATAAGGAAATGACTAAAGCCCGGACCCAGAGGGTGTTGCGTATTGTTCAAATGTTGTAAATGCATTGTTAAAGGTTTGCCGAACCTTTTTTACAAAGCATTTTCAACAAAGGAACAATAAGCGGCACCTTGGCTATCCTACCCCTAGAAATGACTGAATAATGATTGGAAAATATTATTAGTAATAAAAGCAGCGATTGGCAATCTTTGTGCAGTGTCGTATTTTATGATTGGAGTCAAAATAAAGATGCCAAGTTGCTACTTAGAGATGGGAAATAAACGAAATATACTAAACAATAATTTTAGAAAAATATATCGATCGTTTTATGTACTGAGAGTTTCTGTGAGGATTTATAGTGAAATAAATTATTTTAAAAAATTGAAACGTTATGTCGACCACTTATGTATCTAATCCAGTGTTTCCTAACGTGGGAGTTGTATGTATGGGGGAGGGGCAAATCGTTAATATTGTAACGTAGAGATTAGGTGAGTAGCGCTCGTGGACCGATGGTTTAATAGGGCTGATCACCTGATCTCGCGTTCGCGCAATATGGCCTCGACGTATAGAGGACTCGTGTATAACGGCCAATAGGATCGCGCGACTCATCGACCAATAGGATCTCGCGAATATCTATGTACGGAGAGCGCCCGATGCGTATAAATATTGGGCGCTTTCGAACTGTAGAGCATTCGGAGCTGGAGAGCCGACGAGTTCAGACAAATAAACAACTTCTACAACACTAACTGCATCTTTCTCTCAGATTCCGGAAACCCCTCTTCACGTCCACGCAACAATATTTTTTGCTAAGCCGAAATTAATATTTGATACTGCAATTGAGAAATTTTAAAAAATATCGACAATAAATTAATTATTCTCTGCACGAAATGCTAACTGAAGTCGTACTCTTAAAGCTAGTTATGGTATTTCTCATCTCATAGATACATACCTCAAACTATAGGAGAGAGTACGTATATTTAAACTTAAGCCAGTTATATCAGTCTTTCTCAAAAAAGTTATAATAATAGATGATAAAGATGTTAAATAAATGCCACTGAGCTAAATACTATATAGTAGAGTTTGGGTCACCATCCTGTATGTTGGGATCGATTGGACCATGTTGGTGGCGACTACTTTACTTCCTTCCCGCCCGTCATATTAAACAGTCGTGTTTATGTTTGTGGGTATGTGGCGGACGCGTCGACCAGTATAGATATTAAAAAAAAAAACAAATTTTGGAATAATATGATAATATTTAATAAAATAAACACACGCGAACGAGGCGTAAAACCAACCAGCGTGAAGCGGTCCGCGTGGATTAAAACGTTTGACCAATTAGAGCAACAACAATACATTCTGACCAATGGGTGCATTTTAAACATCCGCTATAGGGATGTGGCGTGAAGACAGACCGTGTCAAGGAGACGCGGAGAAGTGGGGGGGGGGGATTTGGAGCGTGTGCGACATATGCTCCTGATATAAAGCACCGGAGTTGGAACGGATGACGTCGGCGTCAGATGCGCTGCGCGGGAGCGTACACACATACACGTACATTCATTCAACATTTCGAACGGGTGAACGGGTTGGATCGGCGAGCGTGTAATGCGCGCACTCAACATTTGCGTGCCTATAAATTACCTTACATTATATGTATATATAACTTTATTTTAGTTCGTGTATCAATTCCTTTCCGAAACCACCCATTGAAATCAACGGGCACAACAATAGCAGAAGATAAAAGGAGGGGGCATGAAGATTTTTGAGGCATTGTTTGGAAACACTGATCTAATCAGTCAACCTACTTGTTATAATATTTATACCAGAACCAAAATACTGCATACTTCGCTTGTATAAATAAATTTAAATAATTATTTATAAATATTTTCGTAAAGAAGTGTGTCAAAAAATCAGAAACATTATATATGTACATATGTATATACATATGTATTTCAATTTTTATCAAATAACTGATGCCTCATACATAATTATATAGGTAGTATTACAGATGATCAAAATTCTTTAAATATAAAAGGTAGTATTATAGATGATCAAAATTCTTTAAATATAAAAGGAAGGATTGCTCAACAGACTTTAAACAGACAAACTTAATAACACTCCAAAAACAACAAAATAGATTAAAGACATTGTATATTTATAAGCGGAAATAAGTTGCTTCTATCGGTGGATAACTTAAAGCCAGATAAACGATAATGATAAAAAGTTCGTACATAAAACTAACAAACGGTAAAACAATCATTAGAAAATAAATACTAAATGTATCGAGTACTGATTACAAACTCTGTCGGTATTCACTATCTTTTACCAAATAAATACATACATATTATAAATAAAACACACCAGCATACTAGCGAAGTTTCAAGCGATTGCAAGACCACCTCTGAATAAGTCGACGAATCAACAATGATAAAAATGCATAGAAAGCAGCTACGTTCTGGGCATTGAAAGTAACATTTCCCATTAACCAAAGTCAACACCAATTAAAAATTCATGTGCAATGAAAGCCTTCCACATTTACCGAGACCACTTCAGACTATGGGCAACAAACAAAAGCCCGTATAAGCTTCCAAGACACGACAGAAGGTTAAAAATAAACCACATTTTTTCATACGTGTGTGCATCAACCAGTAAATAATGCAAATTATCGAAGAAATCGAACATAACCCAGAAGTGTGGATCGGAATGTTAGCATATTACAAATGTACAATATATAATTTCAAACAAATTAATAAAATATTTATTTATATGTATATGTAAAATATTAATTGATTCGCTTTCTACATATTCATTTCAATCGAACATGTACACTCGCTTTTACAGATCGCCCCAAAGCGATGAGTGTACAGATATAATACAATCAATACAAGCATTTTTAGCAATGCGAATTAATACAATCATCCACAGTGACATCTATGAAGAAATTTTTGCAGTATTTTATTATAGAAATTGGCGAGCCTCAAGACGCTGAATAACTTGAGATTTGCACAGGAGATTGGAAAGGAGATGCCAATTTACAGGAACCCTTTCAATGAAAATCAGAAAAATTGGCAAACTCTGATAAGATACATCAGCAACCAAGGTCTGGCCAACAGCTACTAGTGGGAATTGAACCGTGACAACTCTGCTCGAAAGCATAATTTATTTATTTATTATTTTTATTACATTTTATACCAGGAAGGCCTTACAGGTAAACCCCAATGCGCCTTCCTGGCCAATTACAAACAATACATTTTTATTATACAAGTCGCTGAATTACGAGACACTGAAAACTCGCAAATTAACGAGACATCTATGATTTGTACATAAATTTTATTG